>NW_026055198.1:0-148317 GCF_022829205.1 Neoarthrinium moseri | reverse complement strand
AAAAAAAAAAGGAAAAAAAAAAAAAAAAAAAAAAAAAAAAAAAAAAAAAAAACTTTATACGTTCGTACTGTCAAAAATCGATTCCATTCAGCTAATCTCGCTACTCACTCCCTCCCCATCCTCCTCAAAACCCCTCCCACCGCGCCCTCCTCACCACCGTCATCCCCACCGGCCGCCGCCGCCACCACGACCGGGACGCGGAAGCGCGGGGGTCCGACGTAGACCTGGACGCGACCATTGGGGTTGGGCCGCTCGTTGCGCCAGACGATCTCGGCGGCGGGGATGAGGCGCGTGGCGTGCTGGCGTCGGCGGGCGTCAGCAATGCGCAGCACGGCGCCGCCGCCGCCGCCGCCGCTCGACAGGGGGAAGGCGCCCGGCAGCGCGGTCCACGAGAAGGAGAAGCGCGCCGGCGTGCAGTTGGTCGGCGGCAGCGAGCCCAGCACCTGGTACGTGGTGCCGGTGCCGGCGCAGCGCGCGGTCGCCGAGGTCGTGTGCAGCGTCAGGGCGAAGCTGGGGAGGATCGGGGCTGCGTTAGCGTCCGCGATGTATAAGTGTTTGTGTGTAAGTGTCATGTTGTGGGTGCTCACGGTTGTGTCCAGTATGCGAGAGGAGAAAGGGGTCAACGCGTGGGAGGACGGGAAGACGTCTTACTAGGCACTGCTACCATGGGGCTCGGCTGCGGCGCTGAGGTCGCTGATGTCCCAGTAGGCGTCCATCTCTGGGCTTCCCTGAGCCGATGTGCCCAGTGGCAGGAGAAAGGCGGCGAGCATGTACAGCAGCTGCATGACGGCTTAGATGCAGGGCGTTAGATGAGAGACGACTGGACTGATATTGTACAATGTCCCGATTATGGGAAGCAGAGAAGTTGCTCAGGACAGCCACGATCCCAAACCCGTTATATGTAGGAAGTTCGCATGGATTGCGTCGCGAGATTCTCGGATAGGCGACGTCCCACGGCGTGTCTCAGTGCTCTATGAAGAACGATTAGGTACCGAACACAAAATCGAATATCATTGCGGTGTCTGGTCTCTCCAGCCGGCTGTCAGACCATGATTCCAGTCGTGATTCGTCGTCAATACTCAGAACGGAAGATCTTGTTTCATTGTGGCCTACGACACCAGCCAGAGGTGGAAATTATAAGCAGTGATGTGTGATCTGAGAGCTTCCTGTGAGCGCGGCCCTACCGCGTGGACATTATCATCTTGGCATAACCAGAAACTACCGACGCCGGAGGGACGGCCTGATTGTTCCGGGAAGTAGTACGGTGAGAAAGGATCGTCGAGAGCACACAAGATATCGGAGGCATGTAGAGACTGTAGGTTCATTTGATGGTATCAATATCGTCTATGACCACTAAACTACACAAAGCCTTATGGAGTATCATATAAACAAGGTTCGCCAACCGAAAGCATTACCGCAACCTCCGCTCCCGTGTATCTAGCTCAATCCTTACAAGGCCATGAGACCGGCAAGGAAGGGCAACAAGACCACGGGGGCAGCCTTAGCGCCGACCTTGAAACCGGCATTCTCAGTCTTGTTTCCACTGCCACTTGAGGTGCCGCTGTTGGAGCCAGCAACATTGGTGGAATCGTCGGCAAGGGGCGAGACAGTAACGGTCAGTTTCTGCAAGAGTTAGTTCATCAGATCCACATGTCTCCAGCAGGGCAGTCTCATGTGAACACTTACAGAGCCGTCAGCGCCAGTGATGGCGTAGTCGAAGCTGTAGTCGTCGATGTCGATGATCTTACCAATGACGGCACCGGGGGCACCGCCATCGATCAGCTCCTGAGCTCCCGGGGGAAGAACAGGCAGGGTGAAGTTGTTGCTGAAACCTTCCTCCTTGATGAGGGACTCGGCGCACTTGGGCGGGTTGGAGCTGCTGGAGGTGCTGGCCTTGACACTCTGGACGCTAGCCCAGTCGACCTTGAGGTACTGGTTCTTCAGGCTGTCGAAGTCGGAAAGCAGCTTGACGGAGCCATCATCAGCGACATCAGCGAGGCCGTAGTTGTTCTTCTCCTGGGCGAACTCGTAAACGACACCTCCGCTGAAAACTCCCATCATGTCAGGGCCGTAGATGGACTGGATCTCGGTGAAGACACGGGGCGAGGGGGTGTTGCAGCCGAACTCGGAGTAGAAGATGGGGACGGAAGAGGTCTTGAACATGGCAACCAGCTGATCGTAGCCCGACTCCTGGAAGGTGCTCTCACCACACCACGAGTAGCTGTTCAGGGCGAAGATATCGGCCTTGGACATGTTGTCCTCCTCGCCGTCGATGGCGCACTGAAAGTAGTTCCAGCTGTCCTCGAGGACGTCACGCACATCGGCAGCCGAGTAGCCGACGGGGATGGCGCGGTCGGCGTGGTTCTTGATGTAGTTCTTCAGGTCACGAGTGACGGCGCGGACGTAGGGAGGGGCGGTGCCACCCTGCTCAACGTTGGAGATGACCTCGTTTCCGGAGAAGAAGGCGAGAGTGTTGGGGTAGCCCTTGAAGTTGTCGACAATGGCGAAGGTGCGGTTCAGGTAGCCAGCGTAGTACGACTCCCAAGGAGCCTCCGAGTTGATAGACTCGCCAGCCAGGGGAGAGTTGACGTCGAGGATCATGTACATGCCGGCCTTGTTGAAGATGCTGGCACACTCATCGTGGTTGAGGTAGGGGTCCAGGTTGTAGACACGGATGGTGTTGATGCCCAGCGACTGCATCAGGGCGGCATCACGCTTGCAGACCTTGCCGTCGGAGAGAGGGTCCTTGCCGTGGCTAGGGTCGTAACCAGCACTACCGCCGATCTGGTAGGCCATACCGACGACCTGGAACTCGCTGCCGGTGGCGGCATTGACGAACTTGTTGCCCTGGACTGTCAGGCTAGGAACAGCGGCGACAACCGTCGCGCCCAAGGCGACGAGGGCAGATTGGACCTGGCAGGCTCATGGTCAGTCTTGGAGCGTTTGGAGCCTGTGAGGTTGTCGTGGGATATTTAGGTTTGAGACTGAATCACGGGCACGCAGGGCTACTGCAGGGACCCAACGGCGCGGGATTCTGCGTGTAAAAACGAAGGTGGGTGGCGGAGGGTTTGCTGCAGATCGCGGGCACTGGAGGGGGAAGCGCAACCAACGCGGGCCGACTTACGAGCATCTTGACAGCTATTCAGCAGTGCGATTGTCGTCTTTATTAGTTTGTAGTATGCGAGAGAAAGACGTCTCCTTTCTTGAGGTCTTCTCTGGATCGTTTGGTGTTTTCCGATGGGGGCTCGCTGGTTCGTATCCAAGTGACCGAGCTAGAGACGGGTGATACGAGAATTGGATCGGTGGAAGCCGTCCAAACACGAAAATGCAATTGGTTTTGCTTGCGAGAGAGTGACAAGAAGAAGCAGGCAAATGCCCGAGAAAGAGTCTGTTCAAAAAAAGAGGGAAAGAAGCACACCACGAAAGACAGCTACGCAAACGTCCGACTTGGTGGATGAAGGAGTGACTGGAATACGATGCGCCCCGGGGCTGGCGAGGAGGGAGCGGTCCTTTATTCCCGCTAACCTGGGAGAGCCTGCCCGTCTGCCACTCGACCGTCGACCCCGTCCGTACGTGCCTGTCGCAGATTTGGAGGGCCTGGAGGGTGTGAGATTGACTCTGGGCCTCTAGTGCATCATGATCCCCATCTGCCCAGCATGGTGGCCCCCCCGTGGCCCCCCGGCGGTGCCCCCCCGTTGGTGCGGCGGCCTGCCCATTGGCTCTTCCAAGGCGGTAGCGGCTGCTTCTTGGTTCCTGGGCGGGCCATGGCACCCTGTGCTGGTGGGCCGAATCCCTGGTTTGCCAGGCTTGGCGCCCAATCATCCGTCTCGAGATACCTGTGTTAAGGTATTTCTACGTTTTCTGGAGCCCGCGCCGCCCTCTGCACTGAATTTCCAGTGGATAAGCTTAACTACAGTAAAAGCGAGCCATCGTAAAGAGAGTTATTCGGTGGACTCTCCTCGTCATGTCTCCAGCGAGTAACAAACCTCCTGCGCCTACCAATCCTCCGGCATTGCGAATCTGTGACAGCTCCCGACGGGAGTCCGAAATCCTTCAGCAGCAGAGACAAAACCCCCAATCAAGCCAGAGGCCCTTCCCTTTCCTTCCCTTCCCTGTACTGTACTGAACTGTACTGAACAGAGTCTGACTGTCGGCCCCCAGCCTGGAGCCAGTCTGACAGCGACTGACGCTAGTCTTGGTCGTATCGTACCTGCATAAGTAATTCCCTTACCCCCACTAGCAGGGGTTGTTTAGGTATTCCGGGTCACTCATAATCCACGCAAATGTCAGACGGCCTGCATAATCTTCTATTAACGGTTTTGAAAACCACCGTTCACGAGCCCAGCAATGGAGCGTTTAATTTGCTAATCCCCCAAACAGTTCACGGCCGCTCAACCATATTGCGCCTTGTCTTCTTGTTCGCATTCTCGGTCGGCCGGTCGGTCGGCTTGGTGTCCTTGGTGTTTCTTGGGATTCCTTTTATTTGCGTCTTGGGCGACCGTCCTACGGCGACTCTCACCAACTAACCAAGGCTCTGGTACATTTAGGCGTCTTTCCAAGACCGAACCCTCACCTGAGGAAGAGGCTGTGCATCTTGAGTTTCGTGTGCTCGTCGAACTTGCGCCCATCTCCAAGACACCAAGACTTGTAGGCTGCAATCCTACACGAGATTGCCTCCCTCGGCATGCAGCAGCACCCACCAACTGACCAGACGTATTCTTGGGCTACCTTCCATGACGATTCGGACTCACCCGCCCTTCTAATCTGTATATGCGTCTCTCTCATCAGAGAAGGCAGTTGAAATCGGTCTTCCACAACCTATGTGATGCAATGTACCTGAATCTAAAAGCACGTGGGGTTCTACGAAGTGACGCCACTCTTGGTATGAGGTGCACCAAGCCGCCCTCATTACATCAGTGATCACGCAACTTGGCAGCAGTCGAGGGAAACCTGGTTGCCAGTAACGGACGTCTTGACCTGCTAGAAGATAGAACTGTCTGCCGCTTGCAGATCTTCAAGACGTCACAGCCACTCTCTGGGAGGCGCTCAAATCCACTGATGTGCACGGATTTGCGGGATCATGAAACGCGCGGGCGACTGTCTGTTCAACCACTGACAATCGCAATTCTGCGCCTGCTCTTCATTTCAGGGGTAAAACAGGCCGGATCCCTGCTGCAGAGAAAACGAAAGGGGGGTTCCACAACCTCATTCTACCTTCACCGCCTGCCCCTTCATCGTGGCCCGGCGAGTTCTGCCACCCACCCCACAATTCCCGAGTCCAGAGTGGGATGGCATGGCCGCCAGGCTGCCGGATGGCAGCAACCCCGTCCCCGGTTTTGATACATGCCTATCCGGTTCCCCAAACCCACAGTCGGTAGCAGAAGGATCTTCGGTGCCTGCTGTTCCTCCCCCGCTCCGTTCGCCAGCACCCGCCAAAGCAGCACAATGGCTCCCAGTACGTTCGGCCCCGGGCGTGCTCGCGCGCCGCCCACCGCCCACCGCCCACCAGCATGCAGCGCGAAGAGAGAGAGACAGTAGACAAGAGACCGACTGACACTCCCCGGCCCCCCTCTAGCTCCTCCTACCGACCGACGCCCCCTCGTCATCTCCGGGCCCTCGGGCGTCGGCAAGGGCACGCTGTACGGCAAGCTCTTCGCCGCCCACCCGGACACCTTCACCCTGTCGGTCTCGCACACGACCCGCAAGCCCCGCGACGGCGAGCAGGACGGCGTCCACTACCACTTCGTCACCATGGAGGAGTTCGAGGGCCTCATCGCCAAGGATGGCTTCGTGGAGCACGCCAAGTTCGGCAGCAACCGATACGGCACCAGCAAGGCCACCATCGAGGAGCAGACCGCCAAGGGCAAGGTCGTCGTGCTAGACATTGAGATGGAGGTTCGTACGGTCTCTTCATGTCTGATATATGGCCCCTTGCGCAAAATTCTGTCCACAGCCCCGGCTCGACTACGATTACAAACCAAGCCGCCCTTCTGAGCCCCATGCGTCCCTCACGTTCCTATCTTCTTCCCCAAGCTTGGGAGCAATTCTTCTCCCTTCCTGGCACCTGGCACTAACGCCTACACTCCCCAGGGCGTCAAGCAGATCAAGGCGTCCAGCCTGGGCGCGCGCTACGTCTTTATCGCGCCGCCGTCGTTCGAGGCGCTGGAGAAGCGCCTGCGCGGCCGCGGCACCGAGGACGAGGACGCCGTGGTCAAGCGCCTCGACCAGGCCCGCGTCGAGCTCGAGTTCGCCAAGACCCCCGGCGTTCACGACATCACCATCGTCAACGACGACCTCGACAAGGCCTACGCCGAGCTCGAGGCCTACGTCTACAAGAAGTGAGCCGGTCGGTCAGCTGAGACTCGGCCACGAGAGAGGAATTCTACGGGATGGTCATAAGGGATGCGGTGGAGGCGAGAGAATATATGCCAAATTCAGGATATGACAGAGCGCCATAGAAGAAAATAGATCAGAACACAGTCCAGCGGCGGAAAGAAAAATCGTAGTACTTGTAAAAATCCGAGGAAAATAGAGAATTTATGAGCTTCCGACTTCCAATGTGTATATCGCCAAAGAGCAGGGAGACGTACGGGCTCTGAAGTCCTTCCGCGGACGGGGAGAACGGGAGAAACTAGACCAGAGACTATGTCCCCCCGTCTGTACCCCTGACTTCGCTTTCCATAGGCGGGTCGCGAACGAAGCACAAGTAAGGACTTGAAGTCTCACAAGCGTGCAATGGGAGCTGTGAAGAGGTACTCTGACTGCGGTTGCTCGCGGCGCAACACCGTACAGGTTTGTACCTACATGCTCGAAACGGAACGGTTGAGCCAAGGGACGAAATATACCATGTGGTTCTGCAATCTAACTACGCCAACGCATACACTGCATCACTGCTTCAATACAGCAGGCGTAAAGGCCAGGTGCTTTTTGACTTCTCTCAATTAAACTTTAGGGGCATTGGTATGGAAAATGAAAATGGAAGAGAGCTTTGCGAATACTACAAGGAGAGAAAAAAAAAAAAAAGAACTGCGTCGACTCTCCCAGCGAAGGGAGGAAATACTGCTTGCTTGCTCTCCGTAGCCGACACATAACACAAGAAGGCTTTATCAACCATAAATCGGGGCCAGCCACCCTGGGGGCTACCCCGTGGATATCTGGAACTCTCGTCTAGTCCACCTGAACGACCCCTCCACGCTGTTCTCGCAATTTTGGTATCCTCGACAGTAGTAGTAAGAGAGCCGCTTTATTTTTTGTTCTCTCCCCGTCTCTTTGGAGGCACTAGGAGATATATGTCACGCCATGTCTTTGCACGTAAAGCGTCAAAGGGGTACTAGTCGTCGTCATTAAATGGGGAATAAGGTAGAAGAAAACTCTCGCAAGCGACCAACGCCAGTAGACCGGAGTACGCCCTGCTGAAAGTACGAATAACCAGAGGTCATGAGGCTTAGTAGCCGTTCATGGTCATGCGTTGAGAGCTTCTGCTGAGTTCCCGGTCGGCGGCGGGAGAGATGGGCCTGCTGCCGTGACCCTGTGCGCTGCTCTCCTTGAGTGCCAGCAGCTGCTTGGCACGGAAAGTCTCGTAGTGGATTTGCGACGTGGTCTCGATGAGATCTTGCAGGTGGGTGCGGAGGAGGAAGTTTCGGAGGTAGATGAACTCGCAGTGGTTCTCGTCCTCTACGTTGATGACGCCCCAGCGGTTCTGGCGTCCACGGACCTGCTTGCCATTGACAATGATGGACTTCTCCGAGCCGACAACAGCGAAGGGAACAAGGCTCTGCCACGTGGGTTAGTCATGCATGATGCCAAGGGGGCGTGCTGAGAGCAACATACCTTGATCTCGGTGTTGATGGCGCGCTCCTCATCGTCCAGCTCCTCGCTGTCGTAGGGGTACATCTTGAGGTTGTGGAAGGCAAACTCCTCCTTGATGCGCTCCTTGAAGGCCTGTCTCTCCTCCAGAGTCAGGGAGTCGGCCTTGGCAATGACGGGGACGACATTGACGACGTCGGACAGCTTCTTCAGGACGACAATGTCGATGGGCTTCAGGGAGTGGCCCGAGGGCTGGATGAAGAACAAGCAGCAGTGGATACGGGTGTCCTGAATGTAGCGCTCACGCTGGGCGGTAAGCTCCTTGCGCAGGTAGGCCGAGTGCTGGTCCTTGATGTACTTGACGATGGCGTCCCAGCAGCGGTCGTTGTTGACGAGGTCGCCGTAGCCGGGGGTGTCGACAATGTTGAGCTTCAGGCGGACGCCGTTCTCCTCGATGATGTGCGACACGGGGTGGATCTCGGTGGTGGAGCGGATGGGCTCATCGGGGACCATGCGACCTTTGGAGTCGATCAGGTGGGAGGCGAAGATGGTGTTGATCAAGGTCGACTTGCCGAGACCGGTCTGGCCTGCGAAGATGAATCTGCGTCAGCGCTGCTGTGCGTAGAAGGTTATGCCCCCCTTGCTTGGTGCTGGCGAGACCAAGGTGCTATGTGGACAGCGTTTGGCAGCCGGGCAGGGGGGGAGAGGAGTATCATGACCTACCGACGCAGATGACATTGAACTGGAAACCTCTCTTCAGGAGCTTCTTTTCGATCTGGTTGGTGATGCTGTCGAAACCGACGTGGGTGTCGGGGTAGACGGTCGGGGCGGCCATGGCTTCTGAGGGTGGTGGTTGAAGGGGGACGGGATGGGGATGGTTTCCTGACGCGGAGTGCAGTCTGTCTGGAGTTCCTGGAGTCGGCAGCCGGATCCAAGAAACAGGCTAATGGCAAGGCGGCAGCAGGTGAATTGACGGACAAGGACGCGTGGTCAATGCGAAAAAAGGAGAGAGGGGGGAGACGAAACGATATCGTGGGCGTGTCGTTGGCGTAGCTGGAGAGCGGTTGAGGAGTGAGTGGCCCTGCCGTTGGAGTTTAGGGGACTTTTCGGCCGTCGCTCGTTGCTGCCAAACAATAATTTCCCGTGCTCGAGGTGGACGGACTAACCCAAAGTTTAGGCTGGGATATTTGGGGAGTTGGCAGGTGCAAGTGCGGTGCGGTGCAGTGCAGTGTGCAGTGTCCAGCGCAGACAGACACGCCAGACAGGCAGAGAGAGCCAGCGAATGGAGAGAGAGCCGGACTGGGCTGGCAGGCTGGGCTGGCTCAACTTTCAAGGGGTCTCGTCTCTGGCTGGGGCCTCTGCCTCCTCGTCCACTACCCAGGTAGGTACTCTCCCACCCAGCTGCCATGGATAGTACGGCGGTCAATAAGGGGGGAAGAGGGGGCCCGCGCCGCCTGCTGATAGGCCCAAACCGCGTCTGTGCGCCCAAAAGCCAGCCGTGCCAGTCCGGGGTTGGGATTGATTGCCCAGCAGGCCCAGGGTCCCCCATTTGCCCATCGGCTGATGAGCTTTTGCGCGCTGGCACTGCAAGGCACCGGACGGGCGCACGGGGCACCGGCGCGGCCAGCGGGAAACTTTTTGGGCCAGCTACTGACTGAACCTCAGAACGGGTCGTGGACTGGAGATCGATTCGACTGGCACCGCTGGCTTGCGCATCACGACACCCGCGCCTCGAGAGATCTACTCAGATAGACAGCTCTCTTTCTGCCTACTGCAACCAGCAGCTGCTGCATTCGCATTTTCCAGCCACCCGCGGGCTCCGACCGACCCCTCGAGCCGACTCGACTGCGCAAAACTCGCGACACCATGGCCGCCGTCCAGCAGCTGCGAGTGGCCTCGGCCCTCACCTCTATGTTCCCCCGGCTGGCCTCCAACACCTTCGCCTCCTCCTTCAGGTCGACGGCCCTGTTTGCGCGCCAGGCCGCCCATCCCACGTGGCCGTCGCTCGCCATCGCCATCCCGGCCGCCATCCAGAGCATCCCCGGCATCCTGGGCGACATCTGGGAGGGCATCCTCAAGGCTGTCCCCAAGAAGAAGACGTCGCACATGAAGAAGCGCCACAGGCTCCTGGCAGGAAAGGCACTGAAGGACGTGACCTCGTTGAACAAGTGCCCGGCCTGCGGGCACACCAAGAAGATGCACACCTTGTGCCCGCATTGCATGGGCAGTACGTGTCCCTGTCGGCGACTCTTTGGCTGCTCAAGTACACCTTGATTGACTGACTTTGCTATCTAGAAATCCAGGGCATGTTCCCCAACACTTCGAAACCAGACGATGCAGGTGCCGCGGCATGAGGGTATTAGAAGCAGTATACACAAGTAAAACAAGAAGAGGACTCAGGACATGTATGTGTGAATAGAGAATCGCATCGGTTGGCGTCAAGGTTCTGGGCTAAAAATCATTCCCCAATCGAGGGTTGTATAAAATGTACAAGACAACATATACCATCACCCATGCAAATTTCCTTACCACGTTCTTGGTTTTTTGAAGACTGTCTTGGGCTGGCGTTGAATCCAGGTTGGATTGGTTGTGTCTTTTCCCATTGAGTGATGCAATCATTTTGTTCCCGGCCGCCGACCGCGACCCCACCAAGGCTTTCCATCTTCAACATCACCACTCCCAACACAGCGACTGCACTGCCAGGCGCATAAATGGGCAGGTGATCATGGTAAGCTTTTTCTCTATATAGCCGCGTTCTACCAGCACTGACACGAGGGCAGTCCAAGCAATACCTCACCACGCACACCGTGGACAATGGTCAGTCAGCCTTGCTCGTGCCGCCCCTCCACTCTACCATCCTGCAGCTACCAGACGGCCTTAGCAGCAGCTGGCGCTTGAACAGTTTCCCGAGCAATTGGACTGACTCGCCACAGCACACGTTACCGATATCTTCTCTCTAGCTGCGACACCGACCGCTCTGCTCTCGGCGTCGGGGTCCTCGACCCTCCACGTCCACTCGGCGAAGGACCAGACCTTCCCTCTCATACAGTCCCTGAACAATGCGCACAAGCTGGGCTGCCACCACATTGCCGTCTCGCGAAACGGCAGGATAGCCGCCTCGGCCGGCTTTGGCGGCGAGGTCAAGATATGGAAGCTGTCGGCCTCGGGGTCGGGGGATTGGGAGCTGCACGGTGAGCTCGACACGTCGAGCGGCAGTGCCAGCAAGCGAGCAGGCGAGGTCTGGGCCGTAGCCCTGAGCGAGGACGGCGCATTCCTCGCCGCCACTTCGTACGACGGCCGCATCAACGTCTGGGGCCTGGAGACGCCCGAGGGCAAGAAGATCCAAGAATACGAGACGGGAAGCGCCGGCTCCGGCAGCTTTGGGCTGTGCGTGGACCTGAGCCCGGACGGCAAGTGGACGGCTTCGGGTCACCAGAGTGGTGCTGTCTATGTGTTCAACAACGCCACCGGCAAGCTTCAATACTCACTTCCGGGTACGTTTGGTGCTCTGCCTACGTGAGATACTACACAGTACTAACTTGCTCCTAGGTCTCGTCAAGCCTGTTCGCACGGTGGCTTTCTCGCCAGCCGGCACTCGTCTGGCGGCTGCGGGCGATGCGAGTCTGATCGCGCTCTACGACATGAAGTTTGGCGAGCACGTGGGCAACCTCACAGGCCACGCTGCGTGGATCACATCCGTGGACTGGAGCGACACGGGCGAGTATCTGCTGAGCGGTGCTTTCGACGGTAAAGTCAAGGTGTGGTCGATCGACCGCGCGGCATGTGTGGCCACACATAGTGAGACGGACAAGGCATTGTGGAGCGTCAAGTGGCTGCCCAAGACAGGCAAGAACGAGATGTTCGTCACGGCTGGGGCAAATCGTAGTTTGACCTTCTATCGCGAGGCTACTGGAATATAATAGAAACATAGATAGAGACAGGCTTGGGAAGAAGGGAGCCACATGGAGCATCAAAACTCGGTTGTAACTGAGCGGTACGACGATTTTGGAGGGCAGAATTGTTGCATCCATACTGTAGGTTGCATTTGCTGGCATCGGCGTTGAGAGAAGGCCAAGGAAAACCATGATGTGCTTTCATGACTGTGAAAGACAACGAAACTATTCCGGATGATCACCCTTGGTTCTAGTCCTTTTCAACTCGTGTCAGACATGTACTTTTGGCGATACATCTCGTCCTGTTGGTGGTCAACTGGGCCATTAATTGAACTGACGATGTCACGTGTTTTGGTTCCTCGCTCGTGTTGCCCCTCCAACTCAAGGCGGCCCTAGGCCGGGGTCTTAAACGTCATGTCAGGAATCCAAGGGTCCCCCCAATTGCAGTCTGGATTATTGGATCATCGTAACTAGGCGCAATTCCACATGCACAATTAACATACAAGACCTCGTACCGAAATCCTTAAAGTAAAGTGAACCGATCCACAGAATTCGTTTCTCCATACCTTTCGTTCGCCGACGAAACCTCCCAAAGCTCATCTCACAAGATGCCACCTTCACGCCGCAGCACCCGCTCGTCGCAGGCAGGCGGCAAGCAGGCGACCCTCTCGTTCCACAACCGCGTGACCAAATCCGGCGCCCAGCCCGGCAAGAAGGACCTCATCTCGTCGACGACCCCGACCAAGGCGTCGCCGCTCTCGAAGCAGATCTCCCGGAGCGAGGACGAACCCGTAGCCGAGAAGCAGGTCTCGGTGGAGGAGCAGGAAGATGGTCATGAGGACGCTGCTGCGGCGGCGCCCGTAGAGCAGGAGCAGGAGCCAGAAGCCCCGTCCGAGGCCGAGCTGCGCGCCCGCGACATCACCGACCGCCAGATCTCGGCGTACTGGAACCGCCTCGAGCGGGAGCGCACCGCCAAGCGCGTGCACCAGCAGGACCTGAGCCTCGCCGAGAAGGTGCTGCGGTACTTCGACGTCAGCAGCCAGTACGGGGTGAGTCCAGCCGCACACGCATGCATGCATTGGAACTTCGTTCCCTACATGTCCCCCCGAGTCCCCTGAATCTTTCAGCGGGCCCAGAATGTTAGAAAGCTAACCTCCCGCGAAACACAGCCTTGTGTCGGCATGTCGCGCATGAAGCGCTGGCAGCGGGCCGACAAGCTGGGACTGAACCCCCCGTCCGAGGTCCTGGCCGTGTTGATGAAGGAGGAGGAGAAGGGAACCAAGGGCATCGAGGCGGCGCATATGGACCAGATCCTCAATTCGACCGCTGTCGGTGCAAACTGAAGTTTCCTGCGCGCAGAGTACGCCAAGTAGCGCTGTCTTGTTACGGGGTTCTCTCCTTTGTCATCGACCGGTCTCTCAAACGTCTGCCCCAGCTGGGTGATGTTAGGAACCTTGTGCTTGTACTATCAGCTTCGGAGTTACGGTTTGCTTTTTATTCTTCTCGAGGAGGGATCTCAAGGGTGGATACCAAGAAACAAGGAGTTCTGCTTCAGGGGCAGCATGGATCATGATAATATACATACGTTTGACCGTATTTTCCAAATCGTATATGCTTCTGTACTGAATTTCTTTCTTCCCTATGGATCAATTGTGCCAGTAATGACTGTAATTGCTCTATTCTGCTCTCGGCCGGTGGGCCATAGGAATGGTAGTGCGGGATCGAAAAAAAGCTGAGGTCCAACGCATGCTTACAGAAACATGGATTGCCTGCCTGCCTGCCTCCGTGATCTAGCATTGGACACTGAGGATCAAGCATGGCCGTGACACATGCTGTAATCATTCCTCTGCTCGGCCAAGTCAACAATTCATATTGCTGCATCGGCATAACACCAGCTTGCAATCGGTCTATTCATTGCTCTCTTACAGTGTAATATACCCATTGACCTCGTTCTGCACTATTGCGCCGCGATGCTTCCCGCAGTTCCAAAAGCCTGGAGCGTTTGCTTAGAGAGTTGGATGTCAGGATCATAACTTTCTACTTGCCCTGATGCTTCTTGTAGCATTTGATTCCACATTCCTCGAGCCCCTACGTTGATGTAGGAGTGGCCATGTCACAGCGGAATGTCGCAGGTATTGGGAATTAGAGAGCACGGCAATGGTCATGGAGAATCTGATTAGAGTAACAATTGTTCTATAGGCATTACTCTGCCAGGTCTCTCATTCCGAGCAAGTATTACATGTCCTATTTTATGGCAAAGTGTATTTAAAACAAAGATGTCATGAACTGTCTTGGTTCAAGCAAAGAGGTACTCCGAGGCGGTGGATTCAGCGGACTAGCACTATATTTCAAGCTTTATGTTTAAGCCTCAGCTTCTACAAGCCCCACCGACTATGAAGCGAGCTGACAGTGTCTTTTCCCACCGCAAGCGTCATCCTCCTTGCTGTATGAGAATCTCTGATTCGGAAGTCAGTCAACCAGCGTACCGAAGCATAATTCGTCAACAGGTAGACTTACAACCCGAGCACCAGAAGGATCTGACGGGGCCCCAGTCGTCCCGCCCAAAGAAGGTACACCAATTGCCGCCTCCATCCTCGTACCGCCCCACGCAGCCGGGCTGGTCGAAAGCCACGCAGCGGCCGGACTCCATGAAGAGGGAGCGGGGGATCAGCGAGCCCGTGGTGCAGCCGCCGTTCGTGGCGCCACCATTGCGGTACTCGCGGCAACCCGTGCCGGGCATGTCCTGGTCAAAGGTCATGCAACCCGTCAGGCTGGAGGCCCCGTTGATGATGCGATAGCGGGTGTTGTCATCCGGATTGCAGGAAGCGGTATTGTCGTAGGCGGTGACTTGAGATATGCTTCGGTCAGCAAGGGACGCTCACGTAAGGTGGAGAGGTTCAAGTTCACAGCTCGACCCAGCTTACCTTCCCATGCCTGCACACTGGCGCACAGATATGCTACAACGCCAACCGTTGAGATACGCATATTGAATACCAAGGTCTGGTAAGGCCAGAAAACGGAGGAGTCTTGGTGATCGTTCCGAACGAGAACTCCAGAGTTGCTCATCAAGAGCGGGATTCGGTCGTGTATTTATACTCATTCTCATCAACAGGCCTGCCTTAGCCGGCTGCAATGTGCAAAGATAAGCAGAGCTGGGGCCGACCAGTATACGGTCGAACTAGACCGCGGAGATTACAACTAGACAGCTGACATTGACCAGCTCGCTGTCATGTGATAGTGGGAATAAGCTCAGAACTGGCGAAGTATCAGCACGTTCGCCACTACCCCGCAGAAAAGGGCCTTATTAAGTAGCCAGGAGCCTCTGCGAGCTCGCAGAGGCCCCTCGGCAGGCTTAAGTTGTATTGTAATCCTCAATAAAGGTTATCACCTCTTTCACTCTGAGACCAATCCCTCACACTCGCGTTAGTCAAAAAGGCACGAGCATCAAAGTCATGGAATAGTTGGTGGATTATTAAACTTGGTGGATATTCCGTGAATATAAGCTAGCTATACGAACCTTGCATTTCAATACGCCCATGGGTCTTACACAGACTATAAAGTACGTGCGAAAATGATATGTGCACCAATCAAGACTGGTGTCAAGCAGAGTATCGCTCTCGGCTTAGTCATAATGGGAAGCATCGTGTTCTTTGGCTCAAGGTGCTTATGCTGTGGTAAAGCATCACTCAATTTGATAATAGATAGGAGGGTAACACAATCGGCCATACATCAGTCGAGAGCACGATACATGTTTAAAATCTGGCCACCAAGTGCTTTCGTAAGCAAAAGTCGTGGGCAGGTCTGAGTGTTGTTAGAGTTCAAGCCTTTCTTCATTTAACCCTGAGCCGAGGAGTATTCCGAACTGGCCAATGAGACTCGTCGAAAAGGAGCCACTATCGGAGGTTTTCTGGCTGGGATTGAAATGATATTGGTTTAATTGGTCTATAAAACGGCTGTCAGACCCACGGTGGTTTAGCTTCGGAGGGGAAAAGAAGTTCAAATCTCAAAACGAGTCTTTATGCCTACTGTGTACAGTGAATAAACCGTTGGCGGTATGGTCAACTGTTATTTATAGACTATGGCATCTTGTAAATGCCGAGGCAAAGGACCAACAGCTCGTCGGCCACTTGTTAGGCTCGCCTCAGAGTAACAGCCTACTCGTATTATGATGAAGAGCGAATGCGTCTACTTGACAGATGTTGTATACTATGGTTAGTTGGCAGAAAAACGGAGACGCGAGATGGGTGTCACATGATATGCAACCCCACCAAACACCTAGCCTACCCCACCTAGAGGAACACCCTCCGCTTTACATACTATAGCTTTGCTTCTTGACACGGAATATAGCCTTCATTTACTCCTTCACTGCGCATCTGCGATGCGTTTAGGTAGAGGCGATCCTCATTGCGAATACCAGGCTTGGTCATTGTCCTGATCACATCGAGTCTCCTTTTGGGATATCTGTTTTACCAAGTTCTGCCAAAAACTACGAGGGGGGACATTGTGCATCGGAAAGGACACAAAGTTGGCGATAGAAATGGCTCCTGGCCGGAGTCCTCACATTTTACTTTTTATCTATGACTAGTGGTGGAATCTCCCTCTTCCCATGATTCAGTAACCTTGGTCATTCTATATACAAAGTCAAGACACTCTATGGTCTTGCGATCTCAGTCTCGACAACGTGGGTCTCAGCATCGATGACCTTCTCGGTCTCGGCGGGGTCCTCGGTGCCCTTCGGCCTCATCTGTCTGAACATGGCCATGGGGTCAAACCAGACGTCGACACTCTCAATCTGCAGCTTGTCATTGACCTTGGCGACGGCCATACCCTCAATGTCAATGGCACCACCGTGGGCCTTCATGGTAATCTTCTCTCCCTTGCTGTTCCCCGGTTTTAGCAAGGTGTCATCGTCGACGGAGGCAACTGTCTTGGGAGAACTTACTCATTGAAACCGGTGTAGTCAGCCTTCATCTCACCCCAGTGTCTCCAGCGGAAGGAGACGGTCGGGGGACCGCTGTATACCTCGAGCACCTCCCACGCAAAGGTGGGCATCATCCTCTTGAACATCTTGTGGCTTGCGTCGAAGTCATTGCGGACGGGGCAGTAGTGCTCATTGGCCTCGATGATGGCATTGTAGGTGCCGACCTTGAGCATGTGCTCACCCGACTGGGGAGGGCCTCCATTGACGGAGAAGGTGTACTTGGAGCGGTTGATGGTTCGCCAGTCCTTGAGGTCGGTCTTGAAGGAAGCCTCGACTTCCCAGTTCTTGACGAGCTTCTCGACGAGATCGGGCAAGCTCTGGGCCTCGTGGCTCATCTTCTTGGCTGTCGCTGCGTTAGTCTCGTTGCTATGTGTGGATCTGGCAGGACGAACTTACTCTCCGCCCACATCTGTCTGGTCTTGGTGTAGTCGGGGGCTCTGCCATGGCGCCAGGCGGCGTTGTCATCTTTCATGACGGCATTGGCGTCGAGGACGTAATCAGGAAGAGCCATCTTGACGGTCTAAAGCTGGGACTTCGGGTATTGAAGCTATGGTAACAAGGTATTACGTGCGCAACGTGGGGGAGGGGAGAAGGCGAAATAAAAAGAAACGATATTTGTGCGGCGTATGAAAGTGGCCGGTAGAGGAGGGGAACTGTGCCGACTTATAAATTGCTGTGCTGCCATTTGCCATGCATTTGCCGCCTCCCAGACCGCTTAATAGATGCACCTCCACCTATGCCATGATAGTCACGACGAAACCGCTATGCTACGTTATCAGGAAGGTCCCCCTCAGAGGGATTGCCAATTGGACCCTGGAAATCGTCTCAAGACCTGGATACCCTGCACAATTATCCACGTTGAAGGAGGGGGAGGTGAAAGAGGGACGGGGCCAGACGGTAGCTGTGCCTCTTTTTGCAGAGAGCCGGTGACAAATGCCAGGGAAAGTGCATAGAGCAACAGTCCAAAGGTGTGCTTGGTATTTGTTAGGGTCGCGGTCCATTGGCACGGCGCGACCCTCTCTCGTGCATATCATTCCTTGCGTCTGTACCTGGGTGCAGTAGTGCATGTCCTCTCCATGCCCACCGGCCTGCCGTACAACGAGGTCCAGACTGCAGAGTGCTGTAATTAGAAACACACACTGGTGCGCAGAGAGTTGCCGAGATGGTTACCAACTAGACCCACAGACCGACAAGAGGTAGGACAAGCTTCGGCTACGATAGGGATTTTGATAAGACGCAGAGGGAAAGTTTGTTTGCACGTTGTGCCACATGCTTGACGTGCAATCTATCGGGACGCTGGGCCCGCAGAAGGGCGAGAGAAAAACAAAAGAAAAAGTGTGTTATACCCATTGGAAAGGTTCAGGGGCTGGACGGATTCCTGGGATCCCCACAATCGAATGATATGACTGGCCAGGCTGGCCTGCCTGGGCAGCCCCGGCCTTGTCGTGTTGCATTGTGGCTCTCGCTTATTGCAGACTATGGCCATCCCACATGAGCCTTTCCCACGCGTACCATAGTACGCAGCGCTGATTTCAATTCTGCAGGGAGGCAGTCTGGTTCAGTCCCGCCTTTTAGCCATCGTCGGAGACCAGGTTCGGGCCTGCAGCCTCGACGCTAGCCCTGGGAGCACGAAGCAGTGGTTGAGTGGCGCAGCGAGCGTCCTGAAGCATTTTTTCCTTGACCTCGATTCCACGTTTGCCTGCCTCACGCTTAATGTTGCTTCGTGCGAATGTCCGAGGCGCGACAGTGCATCGGAGCATAGTGCTAGAAAAGCAAGTCCCACCCGTCCCATTGGGAGGCACCTCCCCCCCAATAACGTGACCGTTTCGGCCCTACGATGGAAACGATTCTCGGCCCGGGAGTGGATATGCCCACCTTTCTGAATATCTGTCGTACTCCTAACTACTCGTGGGCAAGGTTCTCCGCGGCACAATCCTCCCTTGTTCCGCGTGGGACTCTCCGTGGAGATCAAGCAGGATCACGCCTGATAGGCTGCCGCTGCAGCTGAGGGGGAAGGGGGTGCCATCCAGGTGAGATTGCACCCCGAGACTCTGGGAGGCTGCCCACCGGCCAAAACTTGTCCCTTGGCTGCGCTGCCTCATACGTAGATGGTAGTATTGTCCGCCCTGACCTCTGCCCTGTACCTTCTGGACGCGCTGGCCAGGCCAGTCGCCGACCACTTAACCTCTTCATAAGTGGATCGCGATGATTCTCGGTAAGGGCCCACTGTGCCTCGATTGGCCCACTGTCGCCAGGGTATCTCCTATTCGAAACAGAACCCCCCCGGATC
The DNA here is from genome assembly GCF_022829205.1 of Neoarthrinium moseri. NCBI lineage: Eukaryota > Fungi > Ascomycota > Sordariomycetes > Amphisphaeriales > Apiosporaceae > Neoarthrinium > Neoarthrinium moseri. The sequence goes on along the minus strand of NW_026055198.1, from coordinate 129,347 downwards.
GGCTCCCGCGATGTTCGCCATAAGCCGCCTGTCCCAGTGTGAACCTTTCACCAGAGCCCAAGCCCCAAAGACGCATTCGTCGAAATCGCACGATTTAACCTCGAGGCACTCAGACCAACGGCCCAAAACGTCCACCTAGAGCGTCGATCATTGCTGTCAGAATAGACTAGTGTTTGACCAGCCATCGCCAGATATAGGATCTGGGTTCAAGGGTAAGTTGCATTCGCAAGCCGGTAGCCGTGTTTTTTTGTTACTTCGATGTCCCCGTTTAAGGCTCGTGCTCGGCATAACTCATCATTTCGAGTCTCGAAATGCTGCAAGGGGACGTGAAATGAACCGACTTATGCCCTTTGTACCGACCTGCCATGCCTGTGATCAGGGCACAGGGTACGGCTGCATTGTGTTTAGACGAACAGTGGCCCAAATTGTGCCCCCTTGTTCTCTGATGGGTCTGTCCGCCTCCGACCAATCAGCTCCCGAACAATGGTATGATCCCACGGGCAAGCGAAGGCAAGTCTTACAGGCAGCTCGAGCTGCAGGTAAGGTTTTGCCCTCGGTAACGGTTATAATGGCGCAGGTAAGAGGAATAAGCTGAGGATGTTACCCTGCTCGCAAAGGGGTAAGTTTTCACGAATTGCAGCCGTATCCTAGGCTCGGCAGCCGGGGTTCGCGACCAGGCGAGGCAGTCAGTCTCTGTCGTTCCCAGAGGCCATGTCGAGTGACAAGACCTCAGCAGGACCCAGATATGGGGATGCTGTTTGCTTTTCACTTCTGTCACTTCTGTTTGACGGGTCTGGCAAATGCATCTACGCTATAGGCCGCTACACAGAGCATCGAAATGACGGCGATGGACGACATTTTCGCCCGTTACACAGGCCAGACGGTCCCTGTGTCTTTCAATGTCGGCTTCGTTGTCCTTAGCTATGTGGTGAGCCTGCTTGGGGCGGGATCAACCCTTGAGTTGATAAACCGCCGCACGTCGCTTAAGGGCTTGTACAACCAGTACGGTTTCACGTTTTGAACATGATCTGATGTCTTTTGCTAATGGCATAACAGCTTCCTACTGGTGGGCGCTGCTGTTTCCATGGGAGGAATTGCGATTTGGTCTATGGTATTGCAATCAGGTCCAGGCGTGACACCCATCATCTCACTGACATTTCAAACAGCACTTCATTGCCAACCGGGCCATTATACTCCTCGATGGCGAACCAGAGGTTCAGATCGCTTATTCAACAGGAATCACGGCGGCTTCGTTCTTCGTGCCTATCCTCGTGCTGTTGCTGGCGTTCGTGGCCGTCAACGCTAGCAATGAGATCAAGTGGTGGAGGGTTGTCACATCAGGATTCCTGTCCGGCGGCGCTATTTGTGGAATGCACTACCTTGGCGATGCCGCAATCAGCAATTATCACTGCCGGTACGTGACAGCAAATGTCGTCGGCGCTTCTGTCATCGCTGTCACTGCTAGCACTGTCGCCCTTTCGTTGTTCTTCGTGTTCCGGGCCGCCTGGACGAACTCATGGTTGCGAAGATGTGGTTGTATGGTTCTCTTAGCTGGGGCAGTATCGGGAATGCACTGGTGTGCTTCTTTGGGCACGCAATACGTCCTGCTGGAATCTGCCGTCGGAGACAGCGATAGTGGTTCACGAAACACCACCACCATCGTAGTCATTTGCCTGGCCGCGGCAGCTTCCGTCATCCTGGTCATTGTTTCTGTCTTGTCAGCTCGTACTATGAGGAGATACGCCACGAAAGCCCACCAAGTCTCTTTAGCACTGGCAGTCTTCGACAGGCAAGGAAGAATCCTGGTCAGCCCAGACGGTCTCCTTCCCAGCGAGAAAGTTGCCGAAACATTCCCGCAAAGATCCCACGATGATTTCTTCTCAACGGCACATCCCCTATTCCACTGGATGTTCCGGGCATCACGAAGCTGGTCAAGTATTTCCACGCTACTCCCCTGGATGATGGCACACCTCGACAACCTCCCCCGCCACAACCGCGGTGCCCGCTCGGGAACTCGATTGATCGAAGAGAACGGCCAGTTGGTGGAGAACTACGATATTATCTTCCGTGAGCTGTTCTGTCTAGCTTCAGAGTCTCTAGCAACGAGAATGTCCGAAAACATTCAAGACTTGGGCAAGCTTTGGGGCGAGATATTCCACACTGGTATTGAGACAAGACCCGCCATTCGGATGTCTGAAACGTTTGAGGTTGCCACCAAGGCTGCTCGGAAGCAAGACGTCTCGAAAGATCCCAGTCAGCTTGAACGGGGTCTGGCTCATAAGAATGAAGGCTATGGTCGAGGCTCTCTCATGTTTCTCGTGCGCCATGTCGAGAGTCCCAACGATATTGCAAGGCTGGAAGCAGCAGGCTACCGATTTGCCGATACACACCGAGTTGTCGAAATCATCCGGTCGAGCATGCAAATCAAGACACGACGTCTTGAAGAAAAGTTACGCGAGATGTCCGGTTACTCAGAGCTTGATGGCATGCTCGAGCCTGGCGTCCATGTTGGCGTCTTTGCCGTTCGCGCGCGATTGGACAAATACGGCTTTGATGTCATGGTAGACTCCGAAACCAAGAACGCCTTACCAACACGCAAACTACCGTACAGACAACTGGAACAGTGGCAGAAGGACATTCTGGTCCAAGTGGAGGGCTTACCAATTCAGACCCTCCTCATAAGGCTGGCGATGATACAAGAAGGCTCAACCCGTGAAGTTGAATTTGCCAGTCAGCTCAGAACGGCGATAGTGAAGTTACGGGACGACCTGGATGACTCTTCCCTGGACAGCGCGGTATTATCCTCTAAAGTGGTCGAAGTGCCCTGCCTTCCCCTCGACAGCGCACGATCTTCTACCTGCTCCCTCATCACTCTCCAATTAGTTCTCGACATCAACACCAAGTTGAGCGCTCGGAAGTATGACTTCATTCCATTGCAGTTTTTCAAGGTCCAACAGATGGTTCGTGAAAACTCGCCTCATCAAGCCGCTTTCTCTCGCGCTCTCCACCGCGAGATGTCAAGCGTGATGACTTTCTACCCATCGACCCAACCTCCCCAGCGACTTGGAAAGCGGACTATGAGCTCAAGTTCATCAACAATCAACTTATATAGGCCCCAGGATGGTCTTTCTGGACAGTCTCAGTCCTCAGGAAGAACCTCACCTGTCTACGACGAGCCAGAATCCACAGTCCCAACAAATAAGCCGTCTTTGTTTGGTGGTATCATGGTCTCACAAGAAATTGCCATAGAGGTGGCTGAAGTTAAGACGGAAAAGACGAACCATATCGCCAATCGGCTCAATATACCAACCAAAACGAAGGGCATACTGCGCAAATCGTCGCAGAGACTAGGTTCCGTCGATACAACAAAGGGCAGGCAGATAGAGATGGGACGAGTCAAAACGCCGACGACAGCAATCCTCAACGGGACGAACTTCGACTTCAACGTCGAGGCTTTTGAAAAGGATCAAGAAGTCACCACTTTCGTGGACGATCTTTTTGCGTCGTGCGTTGAGTCAATAAGGCAGTGATCACGCTTTATGGCTCATACCGTGTTATATTATTATGTGTAATTAAAAGGTGAACGAAAACAAACCTATCATAGAGGCGGATAAGCAATTCGCAACGGAACTTCGACTTTCTTGTGTACTGTGGCGTTGGAAAATTGTCTGAGGAAAATTGTCCTCTGGGTTAGCTGAGTATGGGCACGAGGAACATGTACGTGTACGCCAAGGAAATAGCGATTATCACTTCAAACGATTAAATCAAATCTCTTACTGTCAGAATGCACATGTCTTTCATTGGTCCCAGTTTGCCCCAAAAAATGTGAACTCAAAGCTATTAGGCTGCGTTCTCCTCGAATGAAGAACCAACAATTCGGTGATCTTCAAAATTTCCTGATGGAACAGCAGTGTGAATCGGTTGAGGTCTAGAACCCGTTGTCTGAGCTGTTAATTTGGATTGATTCTTGCGTTTCGCTGGCCTGTACTTACAGAGGTCGATCTACTGAGCTATGGGTGTTTGTAAAGTGACGAGTTGAGGATCTATCCCAGAAAGCAAGGCTAATTGTTGGTGTTATGTGGTTAAACCGGGAGACGCTAACTGTCTTGGCAGTGTGCTACCTTCCTTGCACCCAAACCACGAGAACACGTAGGAGCTGAGAAGATATCGTGAAGGAGACCAAACAAATCTTGAAATCAGCCATGTTGCGGATTGGCTCGCCAGACTGGATGGGCAACATCGTTCTGTGGCGACAACCGCTAACGGTGACCCGTTTACCAGCCAGCGAGGTAAAATCTCTAGTTGCTGAATAATTTCATTGATAGAGTCCTAGCAACCATGATAAAGTCTATATCTAGTAACTAGTATCTAGTGACTAGTGGTATAACTGCTGCAAGTTTGCCTCTCCTGAGAAGCAGACGCTCGTTCAATACTGTATGTCTGAAATGGTTTCAAGTGTAATGCGGTATAAGCCTAAGGAGGGTATCTGATACTGCATATGATTTGGGCGTTTATTTGGCCGTTCCATATCTAGGCCATCGCCCAGCCTATGAGGTAAGCTTGTACCTCGTACTTCTGTAGTGCGCCACCGCGAAACGGAAGTGTTGAGTTGATACGATTCGAATACAGTGACGTGGGAAACCGGCCAAGCTAGGTGTAGCTGCTGTACAGAAAATTTTCCTCGTCAAGCCATCAAAGCGATACCTTGTCGTCGCACGGAACAATGGCGCGCGAATCTTGTATAGCTTTTCTTGCGAGTGAAACCCCACGTCTTGGTCTGTCGGGATAAGCCAAGGGTTGCTGATTCGATATATAGCTTTACCAAGACCCAGCAGCCAGGGGAGCCATATCCAAAATTGCAGCTAATACCCGAACGTGACCTCAATTGCCGGGGTTCCATTCGTGGGGTCAGGCACGGTCCTGTGGAGTATGTCGTGGCGGAATCTGGGGCTCCGCAACCTCCACATCGTATGTGCAAGCTGTAGATCCCACCAATTATGACTTTGGGTCCCACCCTCGCTGTTACGAAAGTGGTAATACCATAGTGGCGTTGTTCCTATTCGCGCGCTTCTTGGTGTTGCTGGTGATTCAACTAGAAACTTTGGGCTTCAACGTTCATTTTGGTCAGTGTTACTGTAGGCAAAGAAGAGACTTGTACTACATACAAATAGCCTACCTGCCGATCCGTCCAGGCTCACCTGCGACGCGTTGCTGCTGCATTGTAACAGCATTTCGGCAGAGGCTAGGGCGCCACCCGCATTTTAGCATGCAGCTCGTTCAACTTTTTACTTCCCTTTGGGGAATGTTCTGTTTGCTCGGCTCGGCCGCAGCTTGGACAAACCCGATTCGTAGCTCTGGAGGCAGCGATCCATTCGTGGTCTACACCGGAGGCTATTACTATCTTATGACCACGACATGGACTGATGTTGAGATGGCTCGCTCAACCACCGTCGCGGGCCTGAAGACAGCTGCGAAGAAGGTCGTGTACTCCACGTCGACTGCAACACGCTGTTGCAACGTTTGGGCTCCAGAGATACACTACTTTGACGGCACTTGGTATATCTACTACACAGCTGGAAGATCTGCAGATCTCGATGGCCAGAACGTGCATGTTCTTAAAGGTCAGCGGTCTTGAACGTTCATAACTATAATCCTCTGTACTGATGATTCGCAAAAGGTGGCGCTACACCGTGGGATACCTACACTTACGCCGCTCAATTGACCACTGCTTGGTCGATCGATGCATCTATCTTGCGTTTCAATAACTACGGCAACTACCTGATGACTTCATGCTTCAACGGAAACACTTACCAATCCATCTGCCTTCAGAAGCTGGGATCGAACTACGTATCTGTCACTGGGCCCATCTATACCATTTCCCAACCAACGCAATCGTGGGAAAAGGTCAGCCACCCCGTCAACGAAGGGCCGGCCGCGCTTTATTTCGGTGGAAAGACATACATCGCTTATTCGGCCAGCTATTGTTGGTCAGCAAGCTACTGCCTTGGGCTGTTGACCTGGGACGGATCGACAAACCCGACTAGTGCGTCGGCTTGGACCAAGTCAAATGGCTGTGTTTTCTCGTCAGCGAATGGGAACTATGGAACGGGCCACAACGGTTTCTTCCAGAGCCCTGATGGTAGCCAAACATGGATTGTATACCATGCTACATCGAACAGCGCCGGTGCTTGCGATGACAGCCGGTACACTAACATCCAGTTGCTGGGTGCACATTCTAATGGGACACCTAACTTTGGCTCGCCGGTGGACTTCTCCCATGCTTATAGCGAGCCAAGCTCGTGAAAGGCTAGTTCTTGTAGAAACAATATATAAGACCACCTACATCGCACATCACTCAACTCAAGGTCAAGGTCTTGCCTGCACCGCGAATTTCAGCTGCTCACATAGGCGGTCTGCTGCTTGCTACCTGGCAGTGACAGAACGTTGCATCGGAAGTGCACCAAGTGAAGTGACTAAAACCAGATTAATTGCTCCTCTTGCAACAGGCTCTGTATATAGTATAAGTTAAGCACTGTCTTAAAGTTAACCTAAGCGGATCTCATCTCATGCGAAGTCACCTGAAGGAGGAAGTAGAGATATAAGTCGTTGGCTCGGCAGATAGGCATCAATGGAAGGGATGTTAGACTTATATACACCGTTTACCCTGCCTCCACATAGACCCACTCATTTCTCGGCATATGTGGCCAGTTCCCAACCTCGTATGGTCAAGTTTGGGGCTATATATATGTTATTTACCGCCGTGATATTGTGTGACAGATCTGGTCTTAGAAATTAGGACTGGGTATTGCTGGTGCCTGACTCTCTAATTACATTATTCCTGTCAAGGTTTCTATACGACTTCAACTTGCATCTTCTGAGACTATCCGTTATGATCATGAAAACTTGGTTGCGATCCTCTCTTCTGTCGTCTTAAATGCATTGATTACTTCTGTTTCCTCCACAGTCTTTCCCGTGAGGACCATTTCAGCAACACCTTCGGCAGTCGTGAAGATTGTCGTCATGCCAGCTCCATTGAAGCCAGCCAATATCCACTGGTTTTGGGTTCCCGGGACTAACCCAACATGTGGCAGGTGGTCTGGTGTACTGCCCATTACTATACGCTGAGTTAGAAACTGTCTCCAAATTCCAGTCAAGCGCTGACTCACTGCCTGTCCAAGTCATAGCTACATTTGCATCGCTATACTCCCAACCGCGGAAACGTTTGGCCATCGTGTGGTCGAAATGGGTCTTCACTGCCTCGTCAATGAGGGTCGCGTCGTCAACTGTGTTGAACCATTTCGAGTTTCTATCTTCAGAATTGAGGCGGTATATATGAGGCGCGCCGCCGTGGACGATGTTCCCATCAGGTCGGGGAACAAGGTAGTCCACTGCATTGGAGCTGTAGAAGAGATTACAGGTATGCGCTAGGTTGAGGCCATGATGATTCTTCTCAAGAGGTACCAAAATCGAGTTCTGCCCTCGATACGGTACTATTACCCCTTGGTACTGTGGCAGTACAGCCGATGAGTAAGCATTGGTAGCGTATATAACTTTCTGTGCCCTCGTTGTGCCACGTGGAGTAACGAGGGTAACAGTGCCATTGTCGTTGCCCTGGACCGCCTCTACAGGGGTCTCTGTATAGAGGATGGCGCCCATGTGGAGCACGCGGGCGAGTAATGAAGTCACAAACTTGTACGGCCAAAAAGAGAACGCGGGACTACTAGCCGCTGCTACAACCCCTTTCACACCTGTGACCTAGCTCGGTGTCAGTAATTTGATTGCGTTGCGCACATGACTGGCACTCACTCGCTCTATGTTTGGGCCTTCCAACCACTGTATATCCTGCGTCCAAGCAGCTCCGTTCCGTCGTAGTTCCTCGAGCCAAGTTTTGATGTTTCTCGCCTGTGCGGGATCGAAGAAGGCATCAAATGACCTTGTCACGAAAAGGTCGCACTCAATGTTCTCTCTCTCGACTGTTGACTTGATAGCTCTCTGCTGGGCGGAGACCAAGGAAACAAGTTCCTCAGCCAGGTCTGGGCCATATCTGTCGTAGTAACCTTTTATGGACGGCAAAAGAGTCTTGGAATGTCCTCCTGCAAATTAATCAGTGACTTGCACCTCTACTCAAGTGATCTGGAGTATTACCATTTCTCCCAGTGGCGCCAGAGCATGCCTGGCGCGCTTCGAAGAGGGCGACCTTGGGTTTAGGGCCCTCTGCACATTTACCAAGGATGTGATAGGCCGTTGCCACCCCGGCCATGCCAGTACCAATAATTGCAATATCGCACTCTTCGGGGGTGGATGCTGAGGAACGATATGAATGTAAGCGATGCGGAGAGGATAGCCAAAACGAGGCCGTCGGGCTTTCAACTGGCAATTTGCCAGACATTTTGAAACTTGGCCGTCGATATGTGGCTTTACTATTATCAATACCCTATCTACATCTCAGCATTCAATAAAGGACGAACAGCCCTTTAAATCTTTTGCTCAGGTCGATTTGATAAGGACTATGTGCCCAAGATGGTACATAATCCGTGCTCATGTGCGAATTGTGGGCCTTGTTTCGCGGCGAAATAGGCTGCAGCGTTGTTGTGCATATAGCGTCATAAAGTGCACGTAAGCACAAATGACAAGACCCCATCCGTCTTAGATTGCCAACTGAGGCTCTTCACCGTGCCAATGAAACTATTGGAAATTTCTGACGTGCATTTAGAGAGGGGCGACTAGTTGCCGCAAGAATAACAGAGTACGCAATACGCCTACAAAGCATTATGACTACCTTGCGGCAAGTGGAATCCCATGGAACTTCAAAACCTGAAGTCGAAGCATCTGTATGGAGACAGAGGCTCTGAGTGCAGCCTTGCCGTGCTGCACAACGTCAACCACTGTTGATTTGTCGTCACTGGCGATGCGAATGTTCAAGTTGGGACCCCTGAGTGACTCACGCCGCCTAGCAACAAAATGCGATCAAATTAATGGACGAATCAGGCAATTATAGTATATAGTGTTTCAACGGCCCAGACACGCGTTCGTGTCATATGCGACCAAGTTTTTCATTTCTTTGGGTGACAGCAAATAACCTACCAAGTGGCAAAAAGCCTCTCATGTGTAGAACGGGATGTAAATGCTGCTGTGTCTTGAGCCGGTCCTTCGGGACAGTCGTATAGACATGCTCATTTCTATTGAAGTTTGCTCCTTTCCTCAGCTTCTGTAGCATTATGCATGATTGCCAGACTCTTCGTGTGCGTACAAAAACTATCGCCGGCATTAGGAATGTTTGACGTTGAATTCCTCACCTTCGTGTAAAACACAGATAATGACGATTAGACTAGATGGAGCGGTACCATATCAAACTCTACTGGTGCACTGTAGGCCCGGACATAACCCTCGAAAGTTATCTCGAGGTCGCGCGACCTGGGCAAGTGATAGAATGCAGCATTGGCAAACGACCATGTAAGAGACACAAATGTGCCGAACTCCAATGTTCTGTGGAACAATATCTCTGTAGGCTTTTTGATTAGGCTCTTCCCTGAGAGACTGGGCAACCTCTCTGGTGCATTAGAGCCGTCTTGAGTCGAAGAGAAGCTGTCTTCAACTTTATACTAGATACCGCCCATCAGTAGACATTTCCCATCGACTATGGTATGGAAAAATTGACAAGTTTAGATCCGTAGAGTTCAGCATGAATCAACGTCGAAAGGGAACAACGTCCAGGCTGTAATAAATCTAGTTTGGGGCGGGCGCTGAAGGAAACATCACACAGCTAAGCTGAAATTACGAATGGAAGATGATCAGGTATTTCGAGCCTATTGTTTGTTCGAAAGCCTTGTTGGTAGGGTAGCCACCCGAAACACAAGCATGGTAACAGACATGGATTGCGCATCATGTAATGCTTGCCGCAGTAGCGTGAATCTGCGTGTGCGAAATAGCGATTAAAAAGAAAGTCACCAGTCTGCGCGCCCTGCCTTCGAAGTGCTTTGGCAGCCGGACCGACTAAATCACGATTATTCTGGGAAAACAGGATAAGAACATGTCCTGCTTCGTTTCTCCTGCTATCCTTCATAATCTCGAATATTCAGCATCTCCCATGACCGCAAGGAAGAATGGAAAATAGACATACGCGAGGAAGCATATTTGAGATAGCATTGGTACAAGATCTGGCTACACAGCCATCACATGGTGCTAAAGTGGCATGAGTGATGTGCTGCCATGCAAGCTTTGAGTGCAGTAATCCGACAATGCACATATATTGACATAACAATGCTTGTGAAGCTCGAGTATACTAAATACCGGTGCCACATCGCCTGTCGCTGAATATTCAATGCCGAAACAGCATATCAGTTGGTGAATCTCACATTGAGTGAATAAGTTCCCAGAGTGAGTGGTGCGCGGGAACGAGGGGCAATGCGGCACATCTACACGTGATGGATTTAGAGCAAGTTTGGCACTAATTAAGCAGGCAGCCAAATTGCGATGCTTGTCCCACACGACCTTAATGTTTGCGGAGTTTGCCTGGAAATTTCTTTTCGAAGGCGGCAACACCAAAGTACCAGTCGCTTGCCTTTTCTGGTAAATCAATCCAGGCTGCGTTGGTGATTTTTGACCATCTTGACTCTCAGTAGACCCCTCACGACATTCGTGGCACTTGGCACTGTTTGCACCAGAAGCTCCCCGAGCCTTGGAGAAGGTATTCAGTCACTACCAGCAGGTCACCATGGCGAAATGCGGATTGCACACCGGCCTGTTGTCGCTCCCAAATGAGCTGCTTGTCACGGTCGCGGGCCACTTTGCAGCCTCTCCTGATAAGATGGACCTCCCCAGAGCCGGAGCCGTGTGTACAAGAAGCACAGATTACAACTCACTCCTGTCCCTGAGCTCAACAAGTCGCCGATTTGCTGCTGTCAACAGGCCCTTGATATATCGAGTCGTAGAATTGACGGATATAAAGGGTATGCTACTGCTGATTCGAACTCTATTGGGACATCGTGACCTGCGCCATCTGGTGCTTCACCTCAGCATCGGCTGCGTAGTTCGAAAAAAGATTTCTGACGAAGATGGACTACAAGACATGATAGCCGCGTGTGCCACCTATTTGAACTCAATTAAGTCGTTGGACGGACAAGACCAGAGAATGCTGGGCTACTTCAAGATAGGCGAGCGCAGTACTGTTTGTATTGAGGGAATACATTACGGTGGGGTACTAGGAGGGTTTTTGGCAGCCCTCCTCTGTCTCACTCCCTCGGTAGAAACCCTTCGATTTCTGGCCAATGGACGATGGGACCCACGGCAATGGCGGCGCGACGCCGAACAGGACCCCTTGGATACAATGAAAGTCATGGTCAAGGACCTGATTTCGTGGCTCGAGCCACAGCCGATGTCGAAGATCCGCCGACTGCAGCTCATTTGCTGCAAGCCAAATACAACAGTCACGCAAGATAGATTCAGCGACTGCAGCATACCTATGAGGGTCTTCAGCTCCCTTTGTCCGACGTTGCAGGTAATCGAGACTTTTGGGGATAATGGCTGGTGGATAACACCAAGCACTAGTAATTCCTTTTCTGCGCCTGGAAAAATTCTGGAGGTCGCTGCACTCAACTCGCACAGCCTTGGTCAGAATGTTGCTGGCATTGGAAGAAACTTCCGCGGGCTGCAGAAGTTGACGATCAGGGTGACAGAAAAGCCTCTTTATGGGCAAGTGGATATCGAACGTGGCCTTCTGGGACTCGCAGATTCCCTGGAATATCTCCACATCGAATTGCCCTGGGACAAACCGTTCATTGAGCAGCTGGGCCGTGACTCTCGTCTAGAGTGCCTGCACAAAATGAATCGCCTGAGGCACCTTCATGTGCAGTTGGGGGCGCTTTGTCCTCAAGCCATGCCTTTGATCGAAGGGCCTGTCTCTAAGTCAGGCAGTCAGCTGGGAGACTACTCTCTGGCTGTTGACCTACCGCCAAGCTTGGAATCTCTTGAACTGGTAGAAACGTTGCAGATGGCATACAAGGACCTAGATGATGGCATGGGTGTGACGGTGAGAAGATGGTTGAGACACGAGTACGACCATGCTCTGATGAACATGATTTTGGAGTTCTGCACACAAGCTTCAAGCACGCAACCTTGCCTACGCTACTTCTGCTTGCTTGCAGCAAGAGAAACTGAAGTACTCAAAAAACACGTGCCTGTCATCAAAGATGTCTGTGCAGCTCAGAGCATTGTGGCGGAGGTTGAAGTACCAGGGTTTGGTAAGAGGAAGAATGTCAGGCACTTGTTATAATGACGATGCAACATTCTGTTTCTGCTGATACACAGCCGCGTATTCATAACCACCAATGTAAAGGACTGAATACATTAGAGATCAAGGATATCCAAGATTAGAAAGCTAGCATTCTAAACACAGAGATACCAGGCATCACTCCACCGTGATGGTTCTACTTTCCTGATCTACCTCTGGATCCCAATGCCCCACATAACCATCGCGGCCGGTAAGATAGGTTCCCTTTGCCTGTTCTTGAGCTGTGGCTCGAAAGACAGCATGTTTATTGTTCGTCCAGTCAAGGCCCTTCCAAGCCACGCCCTCGGCATCCACGAATTCGGCATCCATCTCAGGTCTAAGGAGGTACACGATCGAGTATTTGTGACGGCCCTTCTCATCCTTGTGAGGAATAATCCGGTGCAAACTGGACGCTAACACACCATCCGATATGAACCGCAGCGAGTCACCTACGTTTACAACGGCGTGACCTGGCTTTGGGGCGATGTAGTACCAATCCTCCTCTTGAGGCCGCTGCACTTGCAGGCCGGCAACCTCAGTAAAGACGATGGAAAGACTACCAGCGTCAGTGTGAGCGATCTGTCCAACCTTATGCGGCTCCTTCTCGGCCAGGGTATACTTGAGTAAGCCAAGCGCCGTCGGGCACACGGCGCCCTTGCGGTGGTAACGCTGGTACGCCCTGCTCCCATCCAAGCCCAGCCCCTCAGAAAGACGAGTCAGAAGAAGCATGGAGATATCGCGAAAGTCGGATATGGCCTCTTTGAGCTGGCTAAGCTGCCTGGCTATGGCTTCGGGGCCGGGAAACAATGACGAGTCTGCTATCTTGGAAATTGGGCGTTCCATAAGCTACGATTACGTCAATCAGCCTTCAACGTCTAAATTTCGCCACAGTCTACAGAGCGAAAGAAGCAGGAATGAGGGGTGTGCTACCATGAGTCCCTCGAAACCATCTTTCTTTCCCTCGACTGGGCCGTTACCATGGCCGGCAGGCTTGTATCTAGAGCAAGCTTAATTGCCGCCAGTAAAGTTTGGATATACCGCTTACCCCATGACCATGTGTTCATCGTGATCTCGGTCGACGAGCCACTTGGACTTCTCCTCCTGAGGCATGTCGTAAAAGTCCTTCGCCAGTGCGTACATGTTGGTGACATCCTCTGTATATCGCCCAGACAATACTTCGCGGCAGTCAAGGTAGAAAAACCCAAGATCAGTGCACGCCTTTAGGAGGATCGAAGTAGTATCTTTGTCGCCTTCGATGAGCTTCTGGAGTGACACGACGCGCAGCGTTATGTCGCCCTTCGCCTCCGTTTCAGGGCCAAGATCTGGAGCCATTACGACAGAACGTTGGAGATGGTAGTGCACGACGTCAAGGTGATACAAGAGGATCAATGCTGGAACAGATGTTTCGCAATCTTAGAGTTTCCTCTGGGATCTATCGCCGTAATACTTTTCCTATGTGCGTATTTGACTATCGACATACCCTGGGGATGCACAGACTGGGCTAGTCACCTTGACCGGCACTACCTGTTAAGGCAAGTTCCCGAACAGGGGCTCGGGATATTTCCAAAAACAGATTTGCTGGTAGAAAAAGTGAATGTAAGGATAATCACAAAGGCACGGGCTCGATTTTAACTTTCAAGGCAGGTTTCCACCACATGACGTGCATGTGGCTCTGTGCTAGCCAATCCAAAGTCTCATCCACAAGTTCCAAATCGTACGCCAAGTGCATCTTGGTCATGATCAAGCCGATCTGGACATAGGCAAACCTGAAATGGTGGGTTAATTAGTACAAGTCTTGTAGTAATAATGATGGAAAATCTATTAAGAGACTCTTACTGTTTTCCAAGGCAGCCGCGAGCACCGAGAGAAAACGGTTGACTGGCGTGCAGTGTATCCTCACACTTTGGATCCAGCCACCTTTCAGGCTTGAACTCGTAGGGATCGTGAAAGTTCTGCTCGTCGTGCGTAACAGTCCATGCACTAGTATAGACTTCGGCCTACCCCCATGAGATCAGCAAATTCTTCAAGTCCTGCGGATGGTAACGCAATCCTACCCCTCTGGGAACCCAACGTTTGTCTATCATGGCACCCGGGCAAATTCTCGGAAAGCCCTGAGATCCTGGAGGGTAGATCCTCAATCCTTCGGCTATCACAGCTTGTAGATACGGCAGCTGTTGTGTTGACATTGCTGTGATTTCCTCTGAACTCTTGTAGCGACTACGAATTTCATCGCGAAGCTTGCAATATATAGTGTTGTTCTTCAGTAGGAAATAAGTTACTGCTGCTAAGAACGTTGCTACTGTTTCTCCCCCGGCAATACTGCAAGACCAGATTGTTAGCAACATTGCGAGCTGAGGAGATTCTGGGTATACCCACACCAAGGTCGAGGCGTGAGCTGTCATCTGCTCCTGAGAAACCTCGCCGGCTTTGACTTTCTGTGCGAGGTTTGTCAGGAAGTCCTGCCTCCCATTCTCGATCTGGAGACGCCTAAAGAGTGAAGACCATTAGTATGTATGTTACTTAGCGGTGCAGAGCGAGATTCACTCACCTTGCCACTTTTTCTCTGCTGTAACCAGAATGTCGTTCTCGGACGCCAATAGTCAAGGCAGGCAGCAATCTTCTCCCTAGAGCAGACACCAGTGGATAGCGACGGAGGTTATCCAAGACAGTGACGAAAAAAAGGTGCTCCACCACCATATCCGACCAGAAGTGTGACTTTCCTACGTGTAAGATTAGTTGCTGCCGTTCCGACGCTCTTGCGCAGCTCGAAAAGTGTATGGTATGGGACCAACCATTTGTAATACAGTCAAAGCTTTCTCCGAACGCCATTTCCCCTAAGATGTCGAACGCAATCATTTCATACCACTTAGTCATGTCAAGCCACCCACGGGTCTCGGCCTCTATCCCCAGGCGAAGTACGAACCCGTTAACGCACCTCTGCAAGATGTCTTCCTGGTCGGCCAGCGCCTTAGTCGAGAATGCTGCTGAGAGCATCTTCTTCCCCTGACTGTGCTTCTGTGGGTCTCTTTCACTTCCAATGCAGAGAGTATCAAACCCTGAGCCGTACATGTCATAAAACTCGCTCTTTATCATGACTTGCTTCCCGCCCGTGGCATGACCGTATATATCTTGCCAGGATTGAACCGAAGAGAAGGATAGCTCGTTAGGTGATACCCTGATGACTGAACCTGATAGTTTGTCAGAATACCCTTCACTGCTCAGTTATTGTATTGGATATAGGCGAGCCTACCATGCCGCTTGTGCTGTTTCTGTATTGCTAGATGGAAGCGGCCGCTCATGGAATGGAAAACTCTCCATAGCTAGCAACTGTTAGTTGTTCCAAAAGTATTCAGAAATTGAAACATTGTCTCCGAAAACCAAGTGCACTTACCAAGGACGATCGAGCGAGTAGAGGCCCCGGAAATTTAGCCAAGGGATGGAACCAGATGTTGTAAACTGCCTGACATCCAATGTAGACCGCACACTAGATACTGTCATAAGTAATTTGACTATAAGTATTGTCTATACAGCGATGAGATTTACCAAAACCACGATGTAAGTACATAATTGTCCAGGGGTCAGATCGGCAAGTCTTCGGATCCAAGATCTGGACAAATCTGTGAGCGACATTGCTGATGTGGGATATGCGATTGTCAAAGTTGTTGTCCGGATGTTCTTGATCGCACCTTACGAAAGTTCTCTTGAATTGCTATTCTCTCGTTAGAGGTGTGGAAAGGAAGGAAAAGGTCGTGGTGGCATGGCTGGGACCCCCTGCCATTCGCTTGGCTAGACGAAACCGGCAATCGGCCGAGAAAACGACGCTTTGGAACACCAAAAAGTAGGATCACAGGAGGGAAGTACAACTTATTGCTAACATCAACTTATATCTAGCTAGATAATAATTTGCAACTTCATGGTTGACCCTGGACCGTATCATCCTCGTGAAATACAAGTGCGCGGACCTCAATGCTCTGCCGGGGATCTCGGTCCATCATCTCGTAGTCCGTGAAGGCCGCGTGCGGCACCCGCCGTGCACGGCCGTCCTTCTTCCAATCGTAGCATTTGATAGCCATAACAGTTTCGGGCGTCTGCGCAAACTTGTAGTACCACCTGTGTTTCTCGTTGGGCAGGATAGTGCATGGCTCGCCTACCCAGTCTGGGTAGATCAGCTTCACTGGGACAATGTCCTCGTCCGGAACCGAATGCGAGTCACAAACTGCGAGCGGGTCACGGTAGATCGTTTGGATCGGCCGCCAGATATTGATGACCTGGAAGCGTGACTGGAGCAGCCGGGGAGCATCCTCGCCGAGGTGCCGCAAGACTTGGTTGATGGAGGCCTGCTCCGACTGGTCGATATGAGCACGCTTTACGGGGCGGCGCTCATCATCTGGGTCCGCGGCATCGGGTTTCGGCTTGCGGATGGTGTGATCAAAAAGGAAAACTCGCGAGGCTCCAGTACTGCAGTGGGTTCAAGTCAGTATCGACCTCACGAGCTCCTTCGCCGCAGGACCGCTCACACACGCTTGAGCAGCTGCTCAATCTCAGGATAGTAGACTTCCTTGATACGAGCCTCGTCTATGAACTCCTTCTCCTGGCTTACGTGGTGGAAAACTTGAAATCCGTGGCTGTCAAGAGTGTAATGGTCCTCATTCCCGGTGATGTCTGTCACCACAACGCCGAAATCTACATTTGGCTGGTTGAACGTGCTTCGCTTGCCTGCAAGACTCGCAGCATGCTCAGTCCCATCCCCTGGGTCTTTGTAGTAATTGATGGTGGTTTTGACGTGACGGGGCGTTGGAGAAACCTCAACGGTCATCATGACGGACTGACAAGACTTTTCACAGTACAGAGACGAATGTTTTCCTTACGCAAACGTGGTGTTAGCTAGTAATTTATTCAAATCTCGGGTATTTCTTGTCGCCTGGCTCTTCGTGAATCACCTCCCCGTCCCCTTTGGGAAGGTTTGCGAGCCAATCAGGATGAACCTAAATAGCTTGTCTTCTCAAGCACCAGGACGCCCAATTCTGGGTTGTGTTGCGAGACTAGGCTTAGAACGTGTGCATGCGTTGACCTTGAAGAGTTTTCCTGCGCCCAAACGTTTATTTATGGACGAGTAATAATATTTAGGTCCGCCTATGTTTATACCGAAAAAGCTAGTGATAGTTATCGGCATCGTCGTTCTCTAGGTACAGAAACCTGAACTCCATGTATATGCTGAACCGCCACTGTCGACTCTGCATTTGTTATATAGTCATGCTGTAAACAACTTCATGCAATTCTTGAATTCTCAACTGGAGCGGCAGGAGCGCACCTTGGTGAGTGTCCCATCCCTCCCGGTTGGCCTGCATACTGAGTGATCTGTGGAGAGCACCTAAGCTTTTCACATTCAGCAGTATCAAGAAGCCAAACAATCGGTGTTGTTCTTGAAAATCGTCGATTTCATACTCTCCAAGAACGATGGACGCACGACGGCGCGTTTGTTCTTCGCTGGATGCTGGATGAGAGGCGCTTTTATCCAATGTCGAGATTTCTGCATCGTATTCCCACTTACTCGCAATTTTCTCTAGTACAGCCACCATTTTCTCGAGTAGTAAGATTGAGAATGTCATCAATCTTGATGAGTTTCTGCATGACTGACATTGAGTGACTGCTTCACATTGCCGAATAGAAATTTTCAAGGATTGGAGTGACCGCTGAGCAAGTCCGAAGGAGGTGATTTTACCAAGATTTTGGACGTTCTCGATAGTGCTAAGAATGAGTCCCATGCAGCGGCATCTTGCAGCAGCCTGCATGGTACTGGCTGCTGGGCTGTTTCTGCGGGTGCTCGAGGTCTCCTGCTGTTGGATATTATTGGTCCCTGGCTGTGGAGTTATCCCGTAGTTTCTTGTCGAATGAGGCGAAAAGAAGAAGGATGGGCTCCCTATAGATGACGACGTGTTGCATGAATCTCCATTTGCACTTGGAAGCGAAGACCAGGAGGACGAAGCCTCGATTGTTTTCTCATCGCCCGTAGACGGCAAATAGCTGCCAGCTCTCCCCACTGTCCCCATGAAATTCTAGATCAGCGCCTTGCCATCATCAAGAGTATTCAGAGGCCCAGGAATCAGACTAATACGTAAGTGAACTCACTTCGTCCAGAATCTCCGCTGGTGCACACTGCATTAGATGGCCAACTGGAGGTGCGATCAAGTTCATCAACGCCATTAATGATGATACCGTCTGGAAACGATTCGCCTAGTTCAAATAAGTCCGCGTCGAAATCAGAATAGCTTTCAGTACCGTGCTCGAAATCACATTGGCCTTCTGCTGGAAACCGATGGATATCTTTCGGTGCGACGCTGGGCTTCGGAGGCACATGGGAAGAAACCCCATCTTTCCCTGCAGAGCCAGACTTGGACGCTGATTTAGAACTGTCAACTTCGGGTAGGCTTGTTGCCGTAAAGATCGCGGTCTCCCTAGAAGCCGGGGTCACTGTCTGCTTGTCTACCCATGGGTCACCCAACACGACTCGTGGCGGGCTTGCAGACCTAGACCCGCAAGCTTCGGGGCCCTCCGGCTGCTGCTTCTCATTCACGGTCCTGCGCCGCTTTGATGTTGAGAGGCCAGAGTAAGTGCACACGAGGTTTCGATCATGACATCTCTGACAACCCAACCTGTGTGCAGAGCATTTCAACTATCGCAATGCAAGAATCTTGTATTAGCTCTCGATCCAGATAACTGGCAACGAGCTCATCTCCATCAACGAACCTTCTTTGATCTACAAGAATCGCAGGCAAACTGATTGTAATTTTGGCCAGATTTCGGGGGTTGCGCTGTGGTGGAGATGCAAACCACCTCTCCATCGTAGGCTTCCTGGCGCAGCGTTGAGAACATGTCGCGGGCTTTCGTCGAGAGTCCCGTGTAACTGCAGACGTGCCCTCTCACAAGCAAGCAGCAAACAAATACCCAAACCCAAGTGCCCACCGCCCCCTTGGATGGAAGGGTCGAGCGGCTGTCAGTAGCGCCGCTCTAGTTGCCGCAGCGCCAAGTGCCGTCGTGTGCTTTTAGCTTTACCGTGCAGGGTCCCCATGTCTGCTACCTAGGCAAAGGCCTCTAAACTGTATTTCGAGGTCCGTTCCGAAGGCTACATGAACGAACGGTTACCACGTGGCTGCAACCTTCCAACGTACATTTAGACTTTTTCCTAGGGGCTTGGGATCTGGATTGCGTTAGGAATAGTCCCGGTAACGCGTGGCGAAGAACAGCGACGGCATCTACACAGTGACGGCATCTACAAAGCGACACCCTATGCAACCGACGCGTCTCTAGAATCAATATGTCTAACCACCGACGGAAACAAGTCTATATGGGGCGGACGTTTCCAATGACACCATTGCCTCGGTACATGCCGCAAGCATTCCAATTATACGTGAGGATTCTTATCACAGTGGGGTTGCTAAGAGCGATAGGTCCAGCTGGGGCCAACTCTAAATGATGACCAGCCATGTCCGCTATTCCACTCCGCTGGCCGAAGAGCCCGAGCTTGTTACATAGGTAGCTGGTGAAGTTGCAGATTCGGGCTCCAAAGCCGGCCAGACGAATGGTCATGCGCAACGGGCCCACCCGATGGGCTCACCTCTGCATAGACGTACTAGGATCGTATCTGTCGAATTGAACAACTAGGCGAGGAACGCCACGTGCTGACAGGCCATCCGTTAAGGTTAATGCATCCTGTTTCACTGCGAAGTCTTAGACAACTTGCGTGACATGAATGTACCACGTTGCGCCAAACTATCGTGGAAAGGCGGGCCTCGGCAACACTAAGAGCGAATACAGGGTAGTATTCGCTTGCAGCGCAGATTCCCAAAACACCAAACCCCCCTTCTTTGCGTACGTAATCTTCCTACGATTGGATGACTGTGATAAAGGCGGAGCGATAACGCCAAGCTACGTAAAGGTTATTCATAGTACCAAATCTTTTGATTGTAGTAAATGAACCTGCCATCCTCAGATCATTGTGTTCACTTCCGCACAGATCTTGTAGATTTTGTTCCCAACCTCTTCAGTGACCAACTGCGTGCCGCATCTTGCGCTGAATAGAAGTCATGCCTTCGTTCATCTCGAACGAACGGAAACCTTCATTACAGGCTTCTGCCATAAGGTGTGCATCTTGGATTGCGCCTGCCAGTCTAGCGATGGATCTACCAAGTTGAGATCATATTTGAAGTGGATTTTGACAAGAATGGTACGCATCTCTAGCCATCCAAGACTAGACAGAGTAATACGCGATCAGATTAGCATATTCTTAGATACATTCCGCAGCCTGTGAAGCTCAATCTGCGGTCAAACCCAAAGGCTTGGATATCTTACCTTTTCCCGAGGCAGCCCCGGGTACCGAGGGAGAACGGCTGGCTTGCCTCTAGGACATCTCCGGAGTTTGGGTGCGTCCATCTTTCTGGGCGAAAGCTCCATGGATCATGGAAGTTCTCGGGTGACATCGAAGCTGCGAAAGGATTTGTGGAAACAATGGTCTATGATGATTGATATGTTGGTCAAGTCGAGTAACACTATACAAGGAAAGCGCATAGAGGAATCATATACTTACACCACCAGGAACAAAATGGCCATCAACAATATCACCACCCTCAGGTACGACCCGCGGTAATGGCATCGGGAGCGGCGGGTACATCCTCATGCCTTCCAGGATTACTGCATTTGTGAAAACCAGGGTTGCTGTTGAAGCGCCATCGATTTCTTCGTACCTGTTGAAAGAATCTCGAATTTCCTGGCGAAGCTTTTCGAGATGAATTGGGTTCTTCAACAGGTAGTACGTGATACACGAAAGTGCCGTCGCCGTCGTTTCACTGCCCGCGATGCTAGATACATAGTCAAAAACTCAACCTGTACAGCAGAATAAAAGATCACGCACACGAAGTCGGAAGAGTGAGCTGCTAGCTGAACATCAGAGATCTTGTCAATGTCTCGATGTTCCAATATCTTGGACAGGAAGTCATTGCGATTGCATTTCTGGCTGATTCTCCTGTCGAAAGCTTAGAGATGGTTGAAGCATTGACAAAATGGGTTCAAAGTTACCTCTGAACAAGGTCCATAGTATAGGTCTCGTGCTTCTGTGACTCCGCCACCAGCCTTTTGAGGACTTGTGGGAAAAGGTGTTGGAAGACTGAGGAAAGGTACGGAAAACGCTTGAATGTGTCGGCAAGAGCGCCCATACGAAGACTCTTCACTACGATTGAAACCCAGAAGTGTTGAGTACCTAAGATGCAAGTTATTAGAGTAACTTGGCCTGGTTTTGCCTGTATGATGGTATCTCACCTGAAGCAACCCCGTTGAAAGACTGGCCGAAAGCGAGACTACCAATAATATCAAACGTCACTAGATTGAACCACATGACAATGTCTGTACCACCTGGGCAATTTCCCGCCTGTCCAATTCTGTCGACAAGATGGTTTACGTGTCCGCTAATGAGGCTTTCCTGTTCGCGTAACGATCGATCCGAGAAGGCGTCACGAAGGTACTTTCGCATGCCAGCATGAACCTCTGGATCGCGCTCACTGACAATGGAGAGAGCTTCACCAGCAAAGTTTCCTCCGCTGTAGAAATCGCTTTTTAAAAACTCTTCATGGCCCTTCCTCTTGTCGTATATATCCCTCCAAGAGCCAGCACTGTTGAATGAGAGTTCATTGGGTGCTACTCTCACTACAGAACCTGCACAGAATGAAGAAGTTAGCACGAAGCATGTCAATATGCGCGGCCAAGGTTGCTTCATTATGGTACCGTATTTCTGATGCAGCGCCAGCATCTCATAGGGTTGCCGGCCCCCAAGGAATCTTTTGCAGTACGAGAACTATGTACTTTTAGAGCCGTGAAGCAATTTCTGATACTTGAAATTGGTACTAACGTTGCTGAAGCGTGCAGAATACGGCCCTGGAAACCGCGAGAGTGGATGCTTAGAGGCATTAACGAACTTAACCAAAGCCCAAACCAGCAAGGCCTATGGCTTCAGTATCAGTAAAAGTCTTTTCTGGAGGAGCATCAGAGCGTACCACTACAGTAGTGGCTAAAAACATGTTTTCACGCTGCATCGTCCTTCTGATAGAAGTATCGGTCCATCCAACGTCAAGGAGGTCAATAGTAGCCGTTTCCATCGCGAAGTCGCCGCAAGCTTCTGTTACTGTGCTCGCACTTTATGGTCAGCCTATTTTCAAAGCAGCTGTAGAGGTTCGAAATATGGCCAGTTCCAGCAAGCAGAATGCTTCTAGGGCGGGCAGGGGTCTTGGGCAACGAGTTACGAAACAGGCAACTGCCCGAACAACCATCCCCTTTGGATAGGCGGCTATTTGCATGAAATCTAACATTTCCAAACAAAACTTACAGACTGCGGATCAATTATCGTCTCGTATGCCAACCTTTTCCAGTCCTGTGAGTCTATTGGAAATGGCTGGTTTAAATATTACAGAGAACGATATTCCTGACCTTCACGGCAAAAAGGCCGTCATCACGGGTAAGGCGTTCCGCGAACGCATGGAAGAGAAAATACATAGAGTCCTAACAGGGTACAGGTGGATCTTCGGGCATTGGTTTCGCAGCAGCTACAATCCTGACTGCCAGAGGTGCCGAAGTCTTTATTTTGGATATCGAAGAGCCAGAAGAGCATGGCAACACATCAATGCACTGGATCAAGTGTGATATCAGCAAATGGTCTGACCTGGTTTTCGCATTTGCCCAAGTCGATGTTGTGCATATCGCGATCGCCAATGCGGGCGTGAGCGAAGATGGAACATACCTGAGCGACGAATATGATGAGAGCGGTAATTTGCTAGAGCCATCATATAAAGTGATTGATGTGAACTTCAAGGGCACTCTGAATTTCATCAAGCTCGCATGCAATGCAATGCGAACGCATAGCGTCGAAGGCAGTGTCGTAATTACGTCCAGCGCAACTGCATATGCGGCAGAGCAGAGCCTACCGGTTTATAGCGGTACTAAGGCAGCGGTAAGGGCTCCCAATATTTTCTTGAATGTAGCTAACAAAGGACAGTTGGTAAATTTTATGCGTGCCATGAGGTCGTATCTGCGTGATACCGGTATAACTATCAATGTTGTAGCTCCAGCTGCCACTATCACGAAGCTCCTTCCAGCAGATCTTGCAGCGCCAATTCTGGCGGCGAATCTCCCCGTCAGCACAGCACACTTTGTAGGGTTGGCTGTCGTATATTCAGCTGTAGCAACAGAATCTAAGAAAGCACAATCCTATGGGAGGGACACGCTGGAGTGGGAGAGAGCGCCTGGTCGTTGGAATGGGAGAACCATTCTGACACACGGAGACGTATACACCGAGCTTGAAGGACCTTTGTCGGATACGCGTCATATCTGGTTTGGGGATGAGAATGTTCGACAGACAAGATTGCAACAGTCCATGACGGACTTCAGAGCCGGAAATTAGAGCACCTTATACTTCGCAATGATAATCAACTCCCTTGTGACTGACTTTTGCCAACCCCTAATATGACTAGGTTTGAAGTAATCCCACACTAGATACCACAAAAGATTTACACCCATCCAGTGCTTGAGTTCACCAGCAGTCGACTTCAGAATCTCCCTTATTGCCGAACAAATACTAGGCATAAAAAAATGCACCTGTGTAGATGTCTCGATTTTCGGTACGAAACCTCCGAATTTCGCACAGTTTCCGCTTTAGGAATAATGTCGGCGGAGACTTGCCTTTTGAGGGCCAGCCATCGCTCGCGGGATGCCAGTATACATGAGGTATGCCACGTTTCCTCGTCGTACCATCCCTCTCTCGATTCAAAAGATCAGAATTAGAATTATGAATCTGCATTGGATCCAAAGTTTTGTATTCGAAAAGATGACTCTCCGGTCCGCATTGCCCTCATCCATGATGGCTCCACTCGTCGCTCTCACTTCGCTCCTGGTTCCTGCTAAGCATGCTCCCCCGAAGCTCGTAGAAAAACAGCGGCTGTCATCCCCAAAGAGTTCCTGCAATGCACCTTTCCCTCCACGTTTCACAGCCAAGCTTCACCCGCGCGAAGCTGAAGTCTCAGCGGAAGTCAACGGCTACTTCCTGCAACACTGGCCGTTCCCCGATGAGCGAGAGAGAAAGAAGTTCGTGAAGGCTGGTTTTCCCTACGTCACATGCTACTATTTCCCTGCTGCTCTGGACGACAGGATAGCTTTGGCGTGCCGCCTTTTGACGTTACTATTCCTGGTAGATGGTATGTATAGGGTGGCTTGGTTCGTATGAAGAAGATGGTTTTAGAATTGGAAAGAAAGCGAAGATGCGAGCTGACCATTTGGGCACACCCTTGCAGACTATCTAGAAAGTCTGTCACTTGAAGAGGGCTCGGCTTACAATGAGAGGCTTATTCTCATTTCCAAGGGCTCTGTTAAACCCGACCGAGACATCCCTGTAGAATGGATCACGCATGACCTGTGGGAAGATATGAGAGAATGCGACAAAATGCTGGCAGAAGAAGTGCTAGAGCCCACCTTCACGTTTATGAGGGCACAGACCGATGCCTGTCGCCTTGATATCAAAGGCTTGGGTAACTATCTTCAATATCGCGAGAGAGATGTGGGAAAAGCGTGAGTGAATGCGGCATCTCATACCATGTTTCGGTAGGCGAATGATCACTAACGCGGAGTTGCATCAGTTTGTTGTCCGCCTTGATGAGGTTTAGTATGAACTTGCATCTTACCGCAGATGAGCTGGCATCTGTGAACGATGTTGAGATGAACTGCTCGAAGCACATATCTGTCGTCAACGACATATACAGCTGGGAAAAAGAGGTTCTGGCCGCCCAGACCGGTCATAGAGAAGGTGCCGTACTCTGTTCGTCGGTGCTGGTGCTTTCGCAAGAAACTAGCATTGACGTTGAGGCATCGAAGCGCGTGCTCTGGTCGATGTGCCGGGAATGGGAGTTGGTTCATGAGAAGCTCGTGGCGAAGAGGATAGCTTCCACTTCCCTGCCTTGCAAGGAAGATCTCAAATTCTTCTTAAAGGGGCTTGAGTATCAAATGAGCGGCAACGAGGCTTGGAGCGAAAAGACTCCCCGGTATCACCAGCCAACTGCATCGTAGAGTATCCTAAGTATCGCAACTTATATAAAGGTCCTGCATTTGTACTTTCCATTTATACACAAGATATCAAGTTTGTTATGCTATATAATATCGGTGCATGACAACCTTTTTTGTCATGTCTGCATCACGTGTTCGATCCCCTAGATTTTCTCCCCAATAGGACTGAATACAACACTGATACCAATCAATTTCCTGTGGGATCCACTGTAACTCCATATTGTGTCTACACGAAAGTCGAAGCATATTCTTGAAGCGTTCCGGGTATGGGGCACTTCTTGAGTATTCTTGTACTTATCAGCGCACCTTCGCGGAGTTATTGCCAGGCAAGTATATATTAAGTGTAATATGTATCGACTTCTTCAAAAGCCAAGTAGTTTGCGTGAAGATAACTATTTTAATGGTGATGCTCAGGTTCTCAAACGTTCTTGATATTTAAGCTCATGTGTGTGATTTTCATCCAGTTTCAATTGTTGCTTTTCAAACGAGTCAACACTACAACGCATCATACCGCATATTATGTATAATTTTACCAATTCAAAGCTGTACCTTGCCTGCCGGCCGGGTGGTTAGTACGAGACAAGGACACGTCTGCGATGGTGTAGTCAACCTTGCCATTCGCGTCGGGCACAACATCTTCTTGGATGCCATTGACTCCAGCAGCGATTTTAGACTCTAGCTTCTCATCATGAGCATCAATGAGCTCCTGTGGAAGCTTGGCCAATGCCTGATCAAAGTCCTCGATAATATCTCGTACATCTTCAATGCCCACGGAACATCGAATAAACGCCTAATTGGAAGTTTTAGCTCCTTGTCCAAAACAACGTCATAGGATGGGATCAATCAAGGGATAAAAGCTCACCGGAGTAATACCAGCCTCTCGGCGGTCCTTCTCGGACATGATAACATGTGTCGAGTTCCATGGATGCGTAGCTAATGTCTTACAGTCTCCTACACTGTTCAGTTGCAGATTGGAGTCAGCTCCGTAGATTATAAAACATTGCAGATTCAATTGCTCCTTACTTTGTCTGATGGGAGACGACTCGGACAAAGTCCAAGAGCATCTTACTTGCCTTATCGCCACCTTTGGGCCCGAAAGCAAGCACAGAGCCATATCCTTGCCTAAGGTATTTCTTGGCATTTTCGTGATACTGGTTTGTCTCAAGACCTGTCAATTTATGTATATTAGCCAAAAAGGAAGGAGAAAATAAGGCCAAGCACATGATAGGAAATAAAACACAAGTGCGGCACTGTGAGTTGAATTCGGAGGCATACCGGGATAATTGACCCAAGCAATCCGTGGGTGTGCTTGCAAGAATCGGGCCACTTCCAGAGTGTTCGTCGCGTGTCGCTCGCAGCGCAAACTAAGCGTCTCCATGCCTATGAGCAGTTGCTGTGCTGATGCCGGGGCCAGAATGGACCCCACTTCCATCAAAATGTCCAGTCTGAGAGCCATAGCAAAGGCGATGTTTCCGAATGCCTTCCAGTAGGAGAAGTTCATCGGGCCGTCTTTTTTCATGAGCCGTGGGAAGCGTTCGCCAGCCTTACCCCAGTCGAAGGTGCCGCAGTCGACAATGACTCCCCCAACAACGGTGCCATGTCCGCCCATCCACTTCGTGGCTGAGTGCAAGACGATATCGGCACCAAAGTCAATGGGCCTGCACCATGTCCCACAAGCACCAAAGGTGTTGTCAACCTTGATATCGGAGTCAGTCGTACAACCCTCTTTGAGTACGTGGAGACACTTACAACAAATGGCATTAGATTCTCGTGGGCCAGATCTGCCAAGTCCTGAAGATCGGGAATGCTGCAGCGTGGGTTGCCAATGCTTTCGACATACAAGAACTTTGTCTTGTCATCAATGTACTTGGCGAATTCTTCACGAGTCTCCTGCTTCGCCCACTTCACGTTGATGCCAAGACGGGGAAGTAGGGTCTTGAACAGGCTGTAGGTGCCCCCGTACAAGTTGATCGAAGCCACAATGTTATCGCCAGCTCCGGCGAGACAAATAATTGTGTTGAAAATCGCTGCCTGTCCTGAGGCAGTCCCGACAGCCGCGGTGCCTCCTTCCAGGACAGCCGAACGCTTCTCGAAAGCAGCAACAGTAGGCTTCGAGACAAATTATGTCAGTAACTATATTCCAAATAATTCATTAAGTGCAAGCCGGTAACAACTCACGTTGGAGATTCTGCTGTAGAAATAGCCGGCCTCCTCGGTGGCGCATATTCTTTTGGCGTGGCCACTATCGGTGAAGATGAATGACTTGAAGCAAATTCGTCAGTTACAGTCTAGAAGGGATCGAATCATTAATTCTTGGACTTGGACTGACCACACTGTTGTAAATTGGAACTGCTCTTGCATGAGTTTCCTTGTCTGGTCTATGACCGCCATGAACCTGGAGGGTATCGTATCGCAATCCGTCATCGAACTTTTCTACCTTGTAAGGCTGGAAAGGGTCATGTCCAGGTGGCGGCGGAGTGGACAAAACACGATGCACTTCATGGCTACCGTTTGTCCCTTCGTTGTGGGTAGGTCCATTCCCGGCTGAAGCAACCATTGTGTATGATATGAGAAACTGATGAAATCTAGTGACTTTTGAGACTCTGAAATGTCGCAAATCGATATAACAACATCAATAGACAGTGATCCTCCGTCTTATAAATGATCAACCCCCAAAGTTTTGGCGTTACTGCTGGCCTCAACCCATCGCGACCTATCGGAGACTTTCCTATTGAAGTAATCAGCCGTGCCCGAAAGCGCCTTCGATGGCACCTCTGCGCGCGAAACTTTGCTTCCGCAAAAGTACAATCCATGATGAAAACTGTTTTGGAAGTGTATTCTCGCATTTACGTTTATCATTGCACCCGTGTCCCATAATCATAGAGCACTGTCTGTCTCCCTCTCTGTTGTGCCAGTCTCGATACGAAACTATGGAGCCCTACGAGAAACTTGATCCACTCGTGTGGGCTCTGGATAGAGGAAGTCTCATGCGAGAAGCCTGGGACGGCAGCCCGATTAGACTTGCTACTTTGGCTTGCCTGGTGGTGTGCATATCGATTATGATTTGGTACGTTCGGCCGAATTCTCAGGCACTTGTACCAGGCGTCCTGGTTGTTGGAGGCAGCGATAAGAAAAGTGTGCGGGAAAGCCGAGAGAAGTTTCGACAATTTGCAAAGGAAATGCTGGAGCGCGGTTACAAAGAGGTAAGCAATGCCTGTCGCTTGAGTATCTCATCTTGCTATCCCAGCTACTGAAAATTTCATGATCTTTCCAGTCCGGCGGGGGGTTCTTCTACGTCCCTAGCCCACTCGGAGAGCGGTTGATGTTGCCTGCCAGCTGCCTCGATGAGCTGAAAACTGCGCCTATAGACCACATCGACTTTGTTGCTACATTCATCGAGGTGAGGGCTGGCAATGAGACTCATATCATCTGCGACGCGGCTAACATATAAAGATGTTCGAAGGGAAATATACAACTATGGGCAGCAGATCAACTCTACACCCACGTGTGGTGAAAGCTCAACTGAACCACCATTTGGGTATGTAACAAAAGTATTCTGTACCACCATTGACTAAGAACTCATTCAAAAAGACGAGGTCATGCCCGCCGTCCAGCAGGAGATTATCGAGGCCTTCCATGATGTTTTTCCAGATTGCGAAGGTAATTGAACACATTCTCTTGTTATCACTTTAAATATAATTAACGGGAATCCCCAGACTGGACGCCAGTCCCTGTTGTTGAAGCACTTACACAGATTGTGGCCAGGGTGTCAAGCTGCATGTTCGGAGGACGTGCTCTAGCTCACGACAAGGCATGGGTCCAGTCATCCATCAACTTCGCCATCGATGGATTCATAGGCGCGCAGAAGATCAAGAAGTACCCCGAATTCTTGAAACCATTGGCTGCTCGGTTCATGCCAGAAATCACAAGCATAGCGAAGCATTATGAGGCCGCAGAAGCTGCAGCGATTCCTATCCTCGAAGCTCGGCAACGCAGCGGAGAGAAGGCTTTGGATCTGCTCTACTGGATGTCTGAACAGGCCGTTGGCCCGGAAAAGGACCTAAAGTTTCTTGCCAGCATCTTGCTCAAGGTCAGCTTCGCTGCCATACACACTAGTGCCGCAGCCCCAGCGCAACTCATCTACGATCTGTGTGAGCATCCCGAGTATATTCAGCCTCTCCGTGACGAAATTGAGAGTGTTATTGATGCCGACGGCACGATAGCCAAGTCCAGCTTCCTCCGCATGACAAAAATGGACAGTTTCATGAAGGAGAGCCAGAGGTTCAATCCGTTGCTGCTGAGTACGTGATTCTATTTTCATTAGGCGGCAGACCACGGAGTTCGACCTCAAGACCCTGAGACTGATATTTGTGCCCTGAATTAGTCACGTTTGAACGTGTTGTTCACCGCCCATGGACTTTGTCTTGCGGCTTGACGATCCCAGCCCACACCACGGTTGGAATTCCGACACAAGCCATCACCATGGACCCCAAACTGTATCCCAACCCCGAGGTATTTGACCCCTTCCGCTTTGAGAGGATTCGAAAAGAGAACCCCGAGTTCGAGGGGCGAGCCCAGTACGTTGCATCAAACCCGTCCTCCATGGCTTTTGGATACGGGCGTCATGCTTGTCCAGGTCGTTTCTTCGCCGCTCAGGAAATCAAGGCCATCATGGCATACCTGCTACGAAAATACGACATCCGCTTTTCGGAGGGCCAGAGTCGGCCAGAGAGTCTCCGTGCGGAGACTCAGTTCCTGCCGCACCCAACAGCAACTGTGGAATTTAGAGCAAGAGACATATAAGGCTTAAATAGAACTTCAAATAACGTTATTCTAAAATCAGTACATTATACAGAAGTGTGAAGCACTGCCGGGTGACTGATAAATATATATTTGAAACAGGGCCCCAGCTAATCGGTACTGTTGCTTCTGGTCAAGGCTCCCTAGGCTGGTATGGATATTTGGGCCTATATCAATATTGGAGGATATTATTTCACCATCAGGTCACATCAAGTGTTCACTTCAACTTGAAAGTTTGAAACTTCAACCGATGCAACTCTTCCACGGCCAGATATTCTTTGCGCAGCTCGAGTATACCTACACGGTAGAACGAGCCTTTGCGCTTCTTCACCACAAGGACGAACCCTGCATCGCCTAGGGAGCCCAGCCGAAGAGCCTTGTACGCACCACTCTGTACGTTCTGAACCACCTTGCTTTCCTCGACGCCCGGCTTGCTGGGGCGCCACGTCGCGGCCTTGTCCAGGATGCAGATGAGGCCCCTCTGCATGGACAAGAACTTGCCCGGGACTGCCACCGTCTGCACCAGGAGTGCCTTCGGGTACTGTCCCAGCTTGTCTGCGCCCGGCCGGTTGTCCCGGACGTCGGGTATCGAGCGCGTGGACCCGTCCTCGAACGACAGCTGGATGCTGGCCAGCATGTAGTCCGCCGGCGCCTGGATCTCGAAGTCGTGGACGGCGCGGGGCCACGTGATGCCGCCTTCCCAGCCGGTCCAGGACCAGGAGGGGAACCCTTTCCTCCTGCGCGGCTCTCGCTGCTCGCCGTCGTGCCACCATGATAGACCGGCCATCAGGAAACCCACGTAGTCTACAATGTCGGATGGGGACGTGTCGTCGCGGGGGTCGAAGAAGGGAACCCCCCAGATGTGACGGACGGGCAGGCGATCGGTGGCCTCGAATCTTTTGATCATGCCAGCGAAGGCGTTAAGTGAGTCCTCGTCGTAGCTCAATGTCCTCCGCGAGTACTTTTCCGCGCATTCCACATAGGCCATAAATCTGTCACGTTTGGTGGTGTGCGGGTGATGCTGCCCAGGCTCGTTACCCTGGTCCCCCACGAATAGCCGCGGTTTCATGAACTCAAACAACCAGGGCAGGATATCGTTCGGGGCTTTTTGAATGTTGATGTTAAGACTCTCGTAGCAACACGCGGTCCGGCACTCGAAATACATCTGGTACTGCGTGAACACTAGGCACCTTGGTGATAATACTGCTTCTTGGAAAGTCCAGCCCCTAGTCGCCCAGCGGGAGCCTAAGATCTCGCGGCGGGGGCTCGGCGGCACCCAGGATACCGAGAAGTTGTCGTGTTGAAAGGGTGCCTTCTTCCCTTTACGATCTTTACCGACCCCAGGAAGCCCATGTGACTCGTCTTCCCCCGCCGCGGCTACAATTGTAAGCGCAGCATTCGAGTATATCGAATCCATGTGCATGATCTGCTCATGCTTCTTCCAACCGTCGCGCTGGTCTACGCAGTACTTGTCTATCCAAACATAGCGGTATCCCAAGGACACCGCGACTTCCAAAGTATCCTCTATCACCGGTACCGCCGTCGCTGGCAACACAGATTCAGCGTCGATATTGGCTGCTTGCTTGTTGCTTTTGCCCCACACGTAACTCAGGGCGATATACGTGGGCGGTGTTTCGAGGGACTGAACAGAGATGATCTGTCGCGTCTGACAGTCGATCAAGTTATCGGGCTGGTAAGACGAGTGATGTGACTGGCAGATGACATGACTTGATTGGCATTCATTCAACCAACTCCCTACAATATTAGGATCGAAACGAGGAGATACCTCTTTCGCGCAAACCCCCTTATAGCCGATCGTCGTCTGAGCGCGCCATATTAAGAAGCCTGTTTGAGAGACCAGCTCGTCGAGTCGTCCTTCCCGTAGGTAGTCCACATCAATCGGTAGAAAAGCTAGGAAAAAGTCGTCCGTCTTCACTTTGCAGTGCTCAATGATCGAAAACGGTAAGCCCATGTCCCTCTGCAGTTGTCGCACTAGATAGGGCATAAGTGGGAAAGCCCGGAGCTGCACTGGACCGCTTGAAATTTTGTGGAAGACATGACACATGGTACACTCGGGTGTATATGAAAACATATATCGTTGCTGGACAAGGATGCCCCGTGCATAGTGACTACCCGACTCTTCGTAAATGTGCTGGATATCGATATCGCGACAGGTGCGGCATGTCCCTGCAGCGGATTGCCTTGATCTTATTGAGACTGATGAGACTGATCGTCTGATTGAGGTACGCAGAGACGAGAACAAAGGTGAAGATGGGCTTGCCCGTTCCTTCAAAATAATGTATTAGCGACCAGTACGTATAGTCGTGGGACAGCAAGGATTCCCCACCTGTGCTGGCGACGCGGGTCGCCCAGGAACTTGTGCTCCAGTATTATGAGCAGGCCATAGCTTGAACTTGAACCGTGACGGCTGTGGCGGAGGTTCTGATTGCCGTCCGGAATCGAGCGACTTCTTAGGCTTCCTCATCGAGTTACTTGGGAGAAGGATACGATGGTCTTCACACTCGGTGAAGCGCCACACGTATACACAATAGTAGAGAGCGAGAGGCAAATCCACCCCGGATGGATAGTAAGCGGCGACCTGTGACTGATTTATGCAGTCGCGATAAGGAGCGACGGAGCCTTGCGGTACCCCTGTTGTGTGTTGATATTCAAACGAAGCTATGCCTAAAACAAGAGGGAGTGCAGTTACTGGCGGAGTCAGGCTGCTTACTGCGCGCGGACAATAAAGCCATGCCATTCCGATTCGTCACGACACGCCTCACACAGTATCGAGGAGCATTAGTCGAAGTCATATTACAGATGTCTATTCCACTGCTGCTCATCCCAATCTCTAAAACCAGATCGAATCAATCGCTGGACCCAAATTTGGGTCGCCAGCCTATATCTAATGCGCCAGCTTGATTCCCATCCTGTTCATCAACGTACATAACCATGGCAAGACCGGCAGAGCAATGTCCCGCTTCAGCCGGGCCCCATTTCCACAACTCATCACAACCATTACTTTTGGCAACCATTTATCCCTGGAACTCATGAAGACCGAGCTTCTGGGCCTCCTCCCACTTGCCAGGGAGCAGAGCCAGAGGAACGATGCCAGAAACGTGCATCTCAGGGCCGAAGATCTTGGCATCAAGACCCAGTTCTTGCGTGGCAGCCTTCATGTTCTTGAGACCCTCCTGGTAGTTAGGACCAGCACGACGGACCCAGACCTTGACGTCTTGCTCTTGAAGCTGCTTCGAGTACTCGCGCAGGGCACGAATGACACCCTTGAAGGTAGAAGCGACGTTGGTGAAGTTGGCAATACCACCACCGATGAACAGGACCTTGCCCTTGTCGCTGTGAGGTGCACGGAGCATGAGGTCCAGAACGGTGCGGGCGTAGTGGAAAGTTTGCGACTCGGTAGGAGCACCGGAGTATTCACCGTAGTTGGCGAGGTCATCAGCGAAACCAACCGACGCAATGGCGTCAGCGTAGACAACGGAGGCACCACCACCAGCAACCAGGGTCCAGATACGGCCGTTGGGGTTCAGAACGGTGAGCTTGAGCGATGCACCGGTCTTGGCATCCAACTCTGCGATGTAGGCCTCCTCCTTGGAAAGCTCACGGCCGAAGGGAGCAGGGAACTCCATGGGCGGGCCGGCGTCGACGCTGATCTTGCTTCCAGCGCTGGCAACAGCGGCAAGACCCAGGGCAGCAGGCGAACGAGCAATAGCCCACTTCACACCACACTCGAAGTCGGCAGTCTGGTCAAGCTTGGCGGCCAAGTCAAGGAAGTGCACCTCGGCCGATGTGGCGTCTGCGTTGGGGATAACGACCAAGGGGTTGATCTCAAGGTAGGTGAACTGGCAGTCGACATAGACGGCGTACAGGCGCGAGATGAAGTCAACGAGGACATTGTGAACACCCTTGGGAACCTTCTTCAACAGGTTTGCTGCGATCTCCTCATTCGAGGGGAACTCTGAAAGATCGACGGGAATCAACAGCTTCTCAGCCTTCGCATCAACATCACCGACATCAACACCACCCTCGTGGGTGAAGAGAATCCAGTCGCCCTATAGTTCAAAGTTCAAATTAGCGCCTGCATTCTTTATCTTCAGGGGAACTGCCAACTATGCAGGCGAGCGTATAGAGTTTAGTATAGCGTGATTAGGGAAAAGGGCGATGCAAACTATGCATGTCTCATTGCGGAAAGTGGGTGTCAAGGTGCCAAGGTGGATTCCGATTCCGAGCAAAGTGGTTTAGTTTCCGTTCGTCCGCAGGGCATCGGCTCGGTCCAGCAAGCCCGAATGAGTGCAATAAATGCGGCCACGATGCCACAAACTCATCCAGACGCAAAAACCACTTGATTTCCACCAATGCGAAAATAAGATATTTTCTAGACTAACGGCCAACAGTCCGTTCTCTTTTGCAAAGCAAAAAGACTTGGACTGGGCGAAGTCTGGATATAATCCACTCTTTGCACTGGGCGCATCCGCCAGACACCAAAAGGAGAATGCAAAAGAGACCGGGATTCGGAATGATGCAGAGAGGCAAAGAGGCAGATTCGCACAAGGCGTAAGGGGAAAACTCACATCTCTCACGGAGTTGATGTTGATGTAGTACTCGGTGCCCTCGGGGTGAGGAACGAAAGGCTCGACGAGGAACTGGCTGAGAACACCCTTGACGTGCTCGACCTGCTGGACCTTTCTGGCACGCTCAGCAACCCAAGCCTTGGCCTCAGGCCAGGTCTTGTTCAGGGCCAGGAGACCGCTCTTGCCTCGGCGCTTGATCAGCTGATCAGGCTTTGCGACGAACTTGGCGCCGTCCTGGAGCAGCCACGGGTAGGTGACCTCGGCCTGGTCCAAGACAGCGTTCACGTCAGCATCCTCGGGGAAGTAGAGGGATGCCAATCTGGGAGGAGGGTTGTGTGTGGCCGACTTGGGGAGGGGAGTGGGCTTGATGACGGGCGCCCGGGTGAGGTGGTAGTTGAGGATGGCCTTGCCGTCGGCCTCGAGGATGGACTTGGCGGACATCTTGGGTGGTTGTGCGGGTTGAGAAAGCTATTCGCAGGTATGTGAGCGGTCTGTTGGCTCTTCGACTGGATTTTCTTGATTCTTCCTTTGGAGTGGGATGTCAGCAACGGAGCTCCTAGGACGAGTGTTCTGAGAGACGAGAGCGCAAGTGCGAGGCAAGCGGGAGACAGCTCCCCAACGGCAGACTGAACGGCGATGGTTGGAAACACGACAAGCTGAACACGAACCGCTGCGGGCCACTCCTTTCTTCCCTCCTTAGCTTTTGCCCCTCCTCTTTTCGAAAAACGAGCTGGATACGAGTTGTCTCGATGACAGCTTGCTTACCTTGTTGCAACGCACTTGGGGGGGGCAGTGTTCCCTACGATGCACCCCTCTTCGACTGGCGAGAAGGAGGAATTGCAATGGGGGGACTGGGTTGAGCTGGGGAAAGCAGAATGCCACGGCGATGCACTTACTCTTTCTTTCAAGCAGAGGAAGACGAGAACACAACTCCAAGCGGAAGGTGGTTCTTTGAGACTGAATTGAGGGCGGCAGGAATGGGGATTCTCGTTCAGAAAATTTCGAGGTTCAGAGAGGTGCCAATGCCAACGGGTGACCCTAGAAAGCTCCGCCAGTTGCCTTCAGGGCCCGGAAGGTGCAGCTTTGGTGTGTGCTCCAGTCCAGCAAGTCAAATCTCTGGCGCGCGCCCCGGGGTCCGTGCTGGGATTGGGCCATGGATTGGGGCATGGATTGGGGGGACACTTGGGGCACTTTGGGCGGTCTGCTGGGTCCTGCAATTGGGGGGTCCTGTCGGCCACCGCCCGTGGCCCGGAGTGGGAACGAGCCTGCGCTTGCAGCTTTGGAGGGGGACGCTACCCGCAGGCTGGCAGGCAAATCAGGCACGGTGTACGGCAATCCATACGGGGCACCCGACTGTGTCTTACCGCCCCAAAACTATTGGGGGAGATCCTGCGCCCCGTACAGCCTAGCCGGGCCACCAAAGTACCGGTACCCCAACACCAACACTTCCACAGGTTGGGGGGGAAGTTGTCGTCGGCCAGTTTCGACCGTTGCTACCAAGGTTCGGGCCCAAACTCGGCTGACTGGTTCTGAAATTGGCCGAGGGAACCTGCAAATGCGCTCCTGCCTGCACACACGGCAAGAACCTTCAGCGGGTTGGCTTGGACAAATGCACGCTCAACTCATGGACTCCGATGGCTGCAGGGTGTGGTGTGGCATCATCGAACTTTCTGTCTGGTGACACTCAGGCTCGGGGAACCGCCCGGGCAAGGGCACTTTGACACGGACGATGGATGCATGAGACCATGAGTGCAGCACCAGCTGCTGCGCCGAGTCAGATGGAATCAGTCGAAGCCGAACTAAAGCAGGCGCTCGTCCCCAGCACTCGAGAAACCCGTATCTGAGCCCCTAAATGGCAGGCAAGCTCTATACTAAGTAGTGCGATGGCCTCTGGATGGAGCCCAATCTGGAATTGCGACGCAGCAACCGACAGGCAAAATCACTTCACGTGGCAGGCCTGCCCGGTTCGTCGCTTGAGTGTCGCCAATGCACACTCTATCTATGCTGCAATGCTGCAATGCCGCCCCGAGATCCCTTTCCTGACTTCCGAAAAGGTGTCCCGCGGCCATGTCAGGCGTTGATGGCGGCACGAAATAGGCCGGAGTTGGCATTTGGGGACCATCCGGCAACCGGGGTGGGCACAGCTGTCGTCCGGTCAACTTCCCGATATGGTGAGCTGACCTCCGAGAACTGTTGCAGTGCGAGGACCTCCACGGGTCGCAATGCCATATCCACCCGGACGGGCAAGCCGTGGGCTCGACCAGCTGGTCAATGATGGGCAAGCGCATGCTCCTCCTGAATCCCCCCAGTGCGCACCTTCTCGATTTGAGTTGCGATAAAGTTATTGCTCGCGATTTCTCCTATTTGTTTGTTGGCGTTCTGAGAAAAGTGCCCGAGTTTCGCGGATAATATTGGCGACAACGGAGGGGGACTAGCGATTTTCATTTGCTAATCGCCCAGCGATAGACTGTGGTGCTATATTCGTGGTGGGGTGTTACGCAAGCTCGTACCGGTACCTCGATCCCAGGGCGGGCCAAAAGAGCGGGACAGGGCCCGAAAGCCTGCTGGAGGGGCCCAGTGGGCAGAACAGCCCTGGGAGAGCGCTGGCCGTGGGCGAGAATGGCAGCGAACGAGGTGCACCCCCAGCACCCTAGCCGGGCTGCTCCCTGGCTCCCTGCAGGGCTGGCTGCAACCCACGTCAGAAAGCCGCCATGATCAACAGGGTCAGGAGGGGTTCTGGGGGTCCAGCGCTCCCAGCAAATGGAAGCTCAATCTTGCGCCGCTACTATTCGGGCCAACAAGGCACTTGGGATCCAATGCCTGCGACTTGGAATTCAACAGAACAGACGACTGGTATTAAAATTTACCCCAACTATTCCGACTGCTAGTTTCCACCGGACCTGCTCGCTCACAGCACCGACAAGAGGGAAAAAAAAAACGAGGCGCTTGGCCTGGTGCATCCACACACCGCAACGCATTTGCGCAGAAAGGCAAACCAGAGCCACACACCACACCCAACCCACTGTCTCTGTTCTTCGGGCGGACCCTGCTTCCCTCCCCTGCATCTGTGCGCCCCTGCCCGTCTCCCCAAGTTCCCCGTCGTCGCTTTCACTCAACCTGGGCCGGAAAAAAAAGCTCGACTTACAATCCTCTTGCTTCCCCCCCATTGAAAACTCCCACCCCGACATCCACTCCTCTGAAGCTGCAACGGCGAGACGCTTCATCCGGTCTCAGTGCGTTTCATTGCTTTAGGTATCCGAGTGCAGTCAGCTGCAAGATAAGGTAAGTCAGCTTGTTGCGTGCGAACCCCCGTGCTGGCTTTGCCTGCTGGCTTGGCCACCTGCCCCTACCCGCCTGTTCTGCGCTGTTCTGTCTTTGCTGGGAGCTTGAAAGGGGGCCAATGCCGTCGAGTCCGCTGGGAAAACTCCGCGGGGGAGGTCAAAGATGCATTGTCCGTCAAAGGCAGCAGATCCCTGATCCCATCGGGCTTGCTTGGGTTGTGCTCAGCGCGGCCGGCAAAGCCTCTTTTCTCGTTCGCCTCCTACAGACTAAGATCCGGCCAGGGAGCGCCAATCCCTCTTGAAAACCCCGTCTGACACCATCTTGTACCCTTGATCTTACACATCAAGCAACCCCCCTCGAATCAGGTGCATTCACTACTGTGTGCGGCCTTCGAACAGCTTCACCCAACTCTGTTTCTTTCCCAATTTCCGACTTGGCCTTGATTGCATGAGCGAGCTGGATACCTGGCAGGAGCATACAGCTAACTAGACTGCTTTTTCTCGCCTTATAGACATCCTGAGAACCCGAATCCACCACAGCCAACATGTCTCCTACCACGAATGGTGTTAACGGCACCAGCTCGGCCGGTGGTCTGTCAGCTAACGACAACATCACCCGGTTCGGAGCTCCCAGCCGACCTCTGAGCCCCCTCCCCGAGCACGCTCTCTTCAGCGACAAGACGAGATGTCTGGTCTACGGTCTGCAGCCCAAGGCTGTCCAGGGCATGCTCGACTTCGACTTCATCTGCAAGCGCACCACCCCCTCGGTCGCTGGCATCATCTACACATTCGGTGGTCAGTTCGTCAGCAAGATGTACTGGGGAACCAGCGAGACCCTCCTGCCCGTCTACCAGCAGGTCGAGAAGGCCGTGGAGAAGCACCCTGACGTTGATGTCGTCGTCAACTTTGCTTCCTCGCGAAGTGTCTACAGCTCTACCATGGAGCTGATGAACTACCCTCAAATCAAGACCATTGCCATCATTGCTGAGGGTGTGCCCGAGCGAGTAAGACCTTTCTTCCTTGAAAAGCAATCAGACCGTCGGGACGTGACTGACAAGTGATTCAGCGTGCGCGTGAGATCGCCCATGTTGCCCGCAAGAAGGGTGTCCAGATCATTGGACCTGCCACCGTCGGTGGTATCAAGCCTGGCAGCTTCAAGATCGGCAACACTGGTGGTATGATGGACAACATTGTTGCCTCCAAGCTCTACCGCAAGGGCTCCGTTGGTTACGTCTCCAAGTCTGGTGGTATGTCCAACGAGCTGAACAACATCATCTCGCAAAACACCGACGGTGTCTACGAGGGTATCGCCATCGGTGGTGACAGATACCCCGGTACCACCTTCATTGACCACATGCTCCGATACCAGGCCGACCCCTCGTGCAAGATCTTGGTCTTGCTTGGTGAGGTTGGTGGTGTTGAGGAGTACAAGGTCATTGAGGCCGTCAAGCAGGGCGTCATCACCAAGCCCATCGTTGCGTGGGCCATTGGTACTTGCGCCAGCATGTTCAAGACAGAGGTTCAGTTCGGTCACGCCGGTTCGTTCGCCAACTCCCAGCTTGAGACTGCCGCCATGAAGAACAAGAAGATGAAGGAGGCCGGCATCCACGTCCCGGACACCTTCGAGGAGCTCCCCGGCGTCCTCAAGCAGGTGTACGACAAGCTCGTTCAGCAGAAGGTCATTGTTCCCGAGCGTGAGCCCGTGGTCCCCAAGATCCCCATGGACTACTCGTGGGCCCAGGAGCTCGGTCTCATCCGAAAGCCTGCTGCCTTCATTTCCACCATCTCCGATGACCGTGGCCAGGAGCTCCTGTACGCCGGTATGCCCATCTCGGATGTCTTCAAGGAGGAGATCGGTATCGGTGGTGTCATGTCTCTGCTTTGGTTCCGTCGTCGCCTGCCCGACTACGCCTCCAAGTTCTTGGAAATGGTTCTCATGCTCACTGCCGACCACGGTCCCGCCGTGTCTGGTGCCATGAACACCATCATCACCACCCGTGCCGGCAAGGACCTGATCAGCTCCCTCGTTGCCGGTCTGCTGACCATCGGTTCTCGTTTCGGTGGTGCCCTTGACGGTGCCGCCCAGGAGTTCGCCCAGGCTGCCGACAAGGGTCTGAGCCCTCGTGAGTTTGTCGACACCATGCGCAAGCAGAATAAGCTCATCCCCGGTATTGGTCACCGTATCAAGTCGAGGAACAACCCCGATCTGCGTGTCGAGCTTGTCAAGGAGTACGTCTTGGCCAAGTTCCCCAGCCACAAGCTCCTCGACTACGCTCTGGCCGTCGAGACCGTCACCACCTCCAAGAAGGACAACCTGATCCTGAACGTCGATGGTTGCATTGCCGTGTGCTTCGTTGATCTCATGCGCAACTGCGGTGCTTTCAGCCCCGAGGAGGCTGAGGACTACATGAACATGGGTGTCCTGAACGGTCTGTTCGTGCTGGGCCGATCCATTGGTCTGATTGCCCACTACCTCGACCAGAAGAGACTGCGCACTGGTCTGTACAGACATCCTTGGGATGACATCACCTACCTGCTGCCCACCCTCGGCGCCCCCGGCCCCGTCGGTGAGGGCAGAGTCGAGGTCTCGGTCAAATAAAGGACGTGAGGCGTTGTATAAGAAGTTGAAACTTTTGCGAGGGAAAATGGGAACTCTGCTTACGCTTGGAACGGAATGAATGGGGAGCACGTGGCACTAGATTTTCTACGTGATGATCCTGTACGAGATGAGGAGATATAGCATATCTTTGTGCGAGGCCCGGTTTTGGCCTCGAGAGTAATAGACGAGTCAAGTTAAGAGAGTCGGACCTGGATGCTCGCTGTGCAGTCATTATGTGGACGAACGATGTACGTTGATGTGCGTAGTAACAACTGCGTCATGATGCCTAATGCCCGAGTCCCCAAAGCTACCTGGATGAGAAGAATTGGCTTTTGTGTTGCAGCGTATGCATCTCTAGTCCTGCAGAATGCTCTAGTTGAATGCATCATGCACCAGGCCATGAAGATTCAGAGGTTCACCTGTTGCAGAGAGCTGATGGCGTGAGATTAGGATGACTCTGGGCGTGTATGTAGCCAGCTGACTACAAGACTGGGTGCCATCGCTTCTCCTGATAAGCGATAAGCGGCCAAACCTCGGGGCTGGCCCAAAAGTTCGCGACTGGTCCCATCGCCAACATCGTCGGAGCGGCAAGCCTAGCACAGAGACATTGCTTTGAATTGGTGAGGCAGCTTGGAGGCGGCGGACTGGACGAACATTCCCTCAAGTCGGTGAGTTTGACTTCCTAGACGTGCATTGCTCAATTGGGGGTTAAGCCAGACGCATCCCGGATCTGGTGGAGCTGGGACATTGAGGACAGCGGCTCGCGAACTACACTGGCTAGTCTCCGGGTCCACGCCGACCTTGTGATGATTGGGTTGAGGAATTTCCGCTGACCAGAACATGTCGACAGGCACTTAAACGACTGCATTCTGACAACCAAAATCTCACTACGCGCGCGTGACTGTGAGAGAACCGTCGAAGCTCGCTCGTCCACGCCAAAGACTCCTCCTCCTCCTCCTCCTCGTGTAACCTCCCCGACCGTTCCTACCAAACTTTTCTTCGACGACCAAGACGTCACCATGTCCTTCTTCCGCGTGACCCTGCACCGCAGCGCCATCGGCCTGCCGGAGCGCACGCGCGGCGTCCTGGCCGCCCTGGGCCTGCGCAAGCGCACCCAGACCGTCTTCCACCCGGTCTCGCCGCAGTTCGCCGGCATGATCATGAAGGTCAAGGAGCTGGTCCGCGTCGAGGAGGTCGACCGCGCCCTCTCGCCCGCCGAGATGCGCGACGAGCGCCGCCCCGAGCGCGGCTTCTGGCTCGAGAAGCCCGCCCACCGGGCCTGAGGCATTGGAGAGGCCCTCCCGGGTGTTCTGGTTTACAGGAGAAATGATACGAAAATGGCGGAAGAGGCCGAGAGTAACTGAGCAGGGAGACGCTGCTTAGAGGCCGGGCTGCGACAGGCTCGACTCGATGGACATGTTGGGCCTAGGAGGCGATCAACATGAGGGGGAAGGGGCTCGGGGGATGGTGCCACATATGGGGTTGAAGGAAGGCCCTGCCGGTACTGGATCCGAACAAGTGGAGGAAGAAGAAGCACCCCAGTGTACGACTATCTGTGCATATTGTCATATATATACCACGCGGGAGGAGGTGTCGGGGGAGAAATATCCACCCCCCTTGTACAATCAACAAGTCTTAATCTTGCAAACCCCCAGCTGTTTCGCGCGTGGTAGGCCCCAGTTCAATTCAAGATCGGGGCTCTGCCGTACATGAGATGTATGAGTGAAGCGAATACTGAGCATCATCCTCCGGTTTATTGTCTTGCTACATGCCAAACTAGCCACCTTTCGAAAGGGCTATGTCTGGTCACTCCAACAGCCGCTCACCCTGCAAGCTCACCACCATCAGAGCCCGTGCTATACTGCTCATATGCTGTCGGGTATGGCAGTATTGCCGCCTCTGCATTACGTATGCTGTCACCCCATCCGAAGGGAGGGGATGAAGTAATGTGTCTGGTGTTGCTGGACTCACGTATGGCGTATGCCGCAATGAAATTTGGTCTTGCTATTGGATTCGAGGGGAACACATGCCTGTCTATACTGCAATCTCCAGCTGCGAGCCTTCTTGCCTGGCTAGATTTCTCGAAATCCAACTTGGAGCCAAACCACCGTGACTCACTTACGAATGATCTGGCCTGCTTCTCGAGAAGTCGGCCTGCGTGCGAGGGCCGTTGATTTTGTTCTGCTGTACAGGTTTCACGAGTTTCTAGTGCTGCTTGTCCAGTGTGGACAGAGCAACCCATTCATTGGAGAATCTGCGCCCAAGCGGAATAATGACCGTAGGTTGCATCACTGGACGTCCATATCACAAACGACGAGGTGGAAACCATGGCAGTCAGATGAAAAACAACCGTTTATTCAGACTGTTCATGAGTCTTTTTTGGGGTCCGCCTGTCTCCCGGCAAACCAGCCGGACCATTACCGTGAAATGTATCTCAAATTGCCGTCCTTGGCGAAAACATCCCCCTCCCTAGCAGTGTCCGTTTCCATAGTCAACCATATCTACCATTTGGTGCCTTCCTGAGCAGACAATGGGAAATGCACAGCTGCTCACCGTCTCTTCTCACAAATATCGGAACCAAGGCCGTTAGCCAATTCGCAACGGGAGACACCAAAGATATCGCCAGAGCAGCCCAAACATGACGAGGGACTTTCTGCTTGGAAATCTGCAACTCCATTTCACTGGTCGAGCCTTCCAAACGATGCGAATTGAGGCTGCCTATGGTACCGAAAACCAAGTGATCGTGTGTCGGGTTCAATGGCGAGCAGCCGGGAGGGCCATTATCATCGTACTCGAAAAAAACGAGCCGATCCACAAGTGTTATAGGTTTCCGAAACGCTTTACACAGAAGTGTTCATCTGTGCGAGAGTGTTTCCATGATGGCCGATTCATCCGGACCGTCATGCAGTTCATAGCGCGTGGGGTTTGAGCGAAGGCTGCGCTGGTCAATTCAGACGTCGCCGGGGTGTGCGACGGGTCCGGATCGAGTGTTCCTAATTCTTCGGCTTGTCGGGATAGTCAGCAGCGGGCGTCTCATATTCGCTCAGGAAGTATTCGGCAGCGTTCTTCTCCAGCCACTGGCAGAGCTTGGCAAGCTCCTCACGGAGGCGGTTCACGGACTGCTGGTCCATGTTGGTCTGAGCAACCAGCTCGGGAAGAGAAGCTACGGGTTGTTAGCTACGCGTTGAAAGCTGGCGCCGGGCGGGTACCTACTCATCAGGCGCATCAAGTGCTCAGCGCCGTAGGTGTCGCAAGCAGTCTTGCCAAAGAGCTCTGATGTGGAATCGTTCCACTTCTCGCGAATCTGAGCATACTGAGGACGCTCAAAACTGCATTCGGGTTAGCTTAAGGGCTCGGTTATGATGGTACCAGATCTTACCGGTACAGTAGAATTCTGCCAAGGCACTTGTCGAAGTACTCCCTCAGACCGGAGACAGTCTCCTCCAAGATATCAATAGCTGCAGAGCCCTCCTGGCGCTGGGCCTTCTCGTACTCGAGGTAGTCGTTGAGAAGCTTTGTGACGGGGTTGGGGTGCGGAAGGGGAACAAGCTGGTTGTTCTTGGTGATGTTCTCCCAGTCATCAACCAGCAGACCTTTCAGCAGATCGGGCACGTGAATCTTAATCGACGGGCGCTGGTGGAAGGCATCC
Source organism: Neoarthrinium moseri (assembly GCF_022829205.1). Taxonomy (NCBI): domain Eukaryota; kingdom Fungi; phylum Ascomycota; class Sordariomycetes; order Amphisphaeriales; family Apiosporaceae; genus Neoarthrinium; species Neoarthrinium moseri. The sequence continues at coordinate 85,066 of NW_026055198.1, read as the reverse complement.
TCCTGTAAGTCATCAATTAGCTCTTTGTGTTTCATGATGAACTCGACTGGTCCAAAAGTCAGTGTAGGAATGCGATCCAAAGAGCGCCACATATCGCGATCCAAGACTCCGGGCGCGAACACCGCTGAATAGTCCAACTTCGGACGCCAAGGTTTGTCAGAGGGTATTCCGGCCACGGGAATGTTGACATCATGAGCCATGTCCTTGTACCATCGTAATTTTTCTCGAGTCAAAGTGCCTGCTTTCTCGGCCTGGATGATTTTGGGATGAGGGGGTGCATCGTTGACGTGGGCGTTATAAGGGTCATCGTTTCGGCTTCGGACCAAGACTCCCCTTTTATTCACATAAATCTGGCCGTTGGTGGGCGGAAGATGCAGGAGATGGTCATTTCTGGCAGCCACAGCCGCATATCTGGCCTCCTTTGCCGCAAGCTTCTTGGTAATTGCTGCATCCGAAGGTTGCTTGATCGTTGTCTCGCCATGAGGCGGCTCTTCAAGAGACAAGGAGTGCGCCAATTTTCGCTTCTTCGTACGAGGTATCTCTAGCGTCTTAGAGGGTTTTGAGACTGGTGATCTCTGCCGAGCTTGGCGCTCAGGCCGACTCTCAAATTCTTTGAGTGCTGGGCTCTCACTGCTCGGTGCAGCATGACTATCACCTGTGCCAGTCGAACATGAGGTCGGGCTGCGGGTAGGGGGACCACTCTCTTGCAGGGACAAAGTCAAGGCCTGCTGTAACGCTTTGTCGAACCCAATCTCCTCCTTAATGAAGCTTGGAGCGCGACCTCGAGTTCTTCTCTTGTGAGAAGCTAGCATTAAGTCTGCCTGCTCGGTAGGATTGTCGGTGGCGTCAAATTTCTCTCTCCGGCGCTCGCTGCGAGTGATTCGCCTGGTGGTGCGAGTGTCCATTCTGTCTAGGACGGGCCAGTAAGGCAAGCACGATCTTCTCAGCTTTATGGCAAGATCGGTAGGTCCTCTACAAATCGACACCCAAGAGGTCGGGGATGGATCAATGAGCGGATATGCAGAAGTGCTCAGTTGTAGGAAGTCGCTTAGGCTGGCGCCTCGACAGTCGCTTCTATCAGGTATGAATAGATGGCAGCTGCAGCGAACAACGAAATGGTCCGGAATGCACGTGCGACCCAAGATTTGATCGATCCCTCTGAACGGCGACTTCTTCAATGAGAGGAGGCAACCAGTGAAAAGCAGCGGGGACAAGGTCAACAGTGTCAGGGCTATTGGTCGTGAATCCAGATCCACACGATCTCTTTCTGATAAAAGTGGAAGCTCGGCGTTCAGCGGTCGATGTGATTGCGCACGCCCAGAAGCGCAATACAACCCGAAAGTCGCAGACTTCGATCACAGTAAGTTGCAGGTGTTGGGTATTGTGCACGCGACCACGCATGCGGTTTTGTTGGCGGCCCTGGGCATACACAAGACTGCTTCAATCGAGTAGACCGTGCCCTTGTGTAGCGAGATGAGGCAGGTGAAAAAAAAGCGGCGTTGCAGATGAAGAGTAGCGCGCGTAGTGAGTGATAGATCCAAGCTTCGACGCCCTGGTCATTGCCGGTAATATGAAAGCGTGGAACAGACAATGCTGCCAGGGTATCGATCGGCTCCGTGTTGAGTAGAGACAGCCCAGCAGTCCGTTTTTGGGGCGGAAAGCGCTCCTGCAATATCGAAGACCTGTGGATCACGGGGTCTTGCTTGGGAATATCGCAGGAGTTGCGCAATATGGTGTGGGATCCGGGAACGTAATGGCGCGGTAGTTTTCTCAGGAGGGTGCAGAGGATAGTAGGGAAACACGCATCTGCTTGGGTGGCATCCAGTGAACGCAGATGGATGACAGCCTCTTTGCAACTGGGCGATCTGGTCAGACCGAGGCCTGAGTCTCAAAATTGTTACCGCGACTCGGACGACCTAGCTGCGTCTGGTAGCAGACAGTGTTCGTGCTGGATCACAAGCCTGAGGTTCGGTGGGGGAAGTTGGGGAGTTGATCAAAGGTGAGAACACTCAATGTTGTCGTGGGGTTTTGATGGCCGCTGCGGCAACGGTGTTCGACCTGCGTACCAGAATGACCGCTGCGCTGTTCGACGTAAATCAAGTAGCGAGGGGGTTTCTTTGTGAATTTGTTGAGGATGATGTGGTGCGCAGCGTCCGGCAACCCCTGAATCCTCGAGGTGAGGAGAAGGTGCTCGCGACTGGATGCGACGCAAACACACGATCATTCCAGAGGGGAAAAAATTTCCACAACCCAGAAAATGATCGAGCAAGTTGACTTGCCGGCGCGCTGCCCAACTCTGCGCCCATATCTTGAATCTCACCACATCCCGCCAAAACCCACCTGTGATACCGAAGGCAGGAGTCTGGACCGGTCGCCATCAATCGCCTACACCCTTGTCGTTCCAGACCAAGTGGTCTTGATATCATGACGCCGGACAGTGTGTTCAGGGGACATCATCGAGAATCAAATCTTTGGAGGGATCGCACTCCCACGAGCTGAAGTTGAAAGGTGGGGAAAGAAAAGGGGATGGGTACTTACACTCTCGAGCTCATAATCTCTACCTCTTCGCGGACCTCTACCGGCGTAGCTGTTCATAGCAGCACGCTCCTCACTGCCTCGCGCGGAGCTCATCTCGCTGTCGCCACCGCCGACGGCCTTGCCGATGGCCTTCTTCGCACTCTTGCTGCCACCGGCCGTCCGGAGGCGGGCGGCCTGCTGCAGCTGGGTGGCCAGGGCCTTGTTGTCGTCGGTGAACTTACGAATTCTGTCCTGGAGGACCCAGTCGTCCCACGAGGACTTCCAGCCCTTGTAGTGGACCTTGTACTGGGCGTCGTCGGCCTTGATGGTCGCGACGTTGGTGTTGGCGGGGTCTGCGGCACTGCGGATATCTGTGATCTTGGCCTCGTACATCAGGTCCCCGTGGAAGCAGAGGACCTTCTCGTCCTTAGCATAGATGGGGCCCGGTGCTTGCTTTGAGGGCGCCATTGTGTCTGCGTGGTGCTGAGCGAAGCGGGATGGTGAATAAAGTTTCCGTGCGAGAAGCTTCCTGTCGCCGAGCGGCAGACCGTGGGCAAGATACGTCCAGGCAAACACGCCAGGTCACTCGATGAGCGCAGCGTTTGTGGCAGTATCGTACAGCGGGTGGAGAGCGGGATGTTGCCTGTTGGCAGCTCCAGATATCAGATGGATCTCACAGACGAAGTGAGAATGAGATTGACTGATGAGACCTCCAGAGATGTGCTGGGATCTGCGGCTCTCGAAGCAGGTAGGGCAATGCTAACAAAGGTCGTTTTCTAATTCAACCATGAAATGGCAAATCACCCGGTTGTTGTTTGTGCGCCTACAGACAGCCAACGTAGATGCGTGTAAGCTGAGCCGGTGTTGCTTTCAATTCAAGAGGCCATTCATTCCAAAGTTCTGAGAAGTGGCGCTCGGACGCGTTCAAGTCAATTGCCCAAGGGACGCTAAAAGGGGTTTCGACCGTCGCGTCTGTCCTGCGCCCCAGCAGCCAGGAAAGAGTGACAACCGCGGGCATTCATTAAGAGCGACAATTATCGGGACGCCTCCATTTTTCGTCATCGCACGCCTCTCAGACACTACATACAACACAGTCGTTAGCTGTATGTACGTACGCACAACGATCGCGACTCCCTCTACAGGACAGAAAGCTGCGTCGGGATAGTACGTACGCAAGCAGGAGTTAGATATACCGTGAACTTACCTCAACCACCGCCTTTCTTGTCTGGTACAATCACCGCAAAGGCGACAATGGCCCCCACTGAGTCGGCGATTTTGCAGAATTACCTATTGGTGCCGGCGCGTCTGCCCGTGATCGTGTCTCTACAAGAGTTCACGTCGTACTTCCCCAAGTCGCAGCAGTCATCCCCGCAGGTCCGCACGCTCTACCGCGACCTGCAGCAGCAGCGCAATGCCGTAGTCGACTCTGTCGCGAGCAACATCAACGATGAAGTCCGGCGGGGCAAGGCGCTGCGTCGAGCGGTCGCCAAAGCGCGTCGAGAAGCTGAGACCGACGAAGGGATTGACGACGAGATAGAGATCGAGAGAAACGTAGGTCCTTTCGCTGTGTGCTTTCGTCACTACATCTACTAACGGCCTCTCTACACCAGCTCTTCGGGCCCACCTCGAACACTGTCAAATCCAAGAAGCACACCCTCTATAGTATTCTGCCCGAAATGGAAACCGCAAACAACGACCTCGAACAAGAGATACGGCGGCTTGAAGAAGAGGAGGCCGCCCTTCTGGAATCCGTCCAGCAAACCGTCGGCAACATGAGCGACCTTCGTTACGGCCGGCTTGCCAACCCCAAGCTCGCCAACGAGGTCGTCGATGGCCTCAAGGACGTCGAGGCAATATGCAAGCGCAAGACCTGAGAATTTGCGACTCAAAAGCCACTCACTGGCTTGGTTTATTACAACACTAATATGTGACTATGGCTACAAAGATTGCGACAGCGCCTGCGGATAGGAAAGCCCCCGAGAGACATGGTTTTATCCAAATGCCACACGATGCCCAATATGCGCCCATTGTGTCCCGGTTTCACTGAGGACAGGCTTTCGCTTTGCCTCGCATCCTCGGATCACTGAAGACTGCGCCGCTTCTCTACTGGCACCCTGGAAGACCTTCGATGATTTACCGAGCCTGAGCTTGGCCGGTAGCCGCGGGACGGGGACCAGCGCGGGCACCCTGTTGACCCATTCGGTTGCCCCTACGCATTTGTCAGTCTTTCTGTCTCGGCAACGGGAAACAAGGAAGCTCGGGTGTACTCACATCATAGTTCTGGACACCATAGAGACGACGACCATGAAGAGCCAGCTGGGAACGAGGTTGAAGAACCAGAGGACGTATCCTACGGGGGTCTGCACGCCGTTCTGAGCGAACCAACCGTTGATTGGGTGGAAGATACCATCGTGCAGCTTAGCGTTGGTCTTGTGTCCTTCCTTCTGCAGCTGGGCGAAGTCGTCGCTGGTAACAGTGGTCAGGTTGAAGCGCTTGGCGTAGAGGTTGATTTCGGCGGGGGGAGGCAGCATCTCGAAGATCCAGAGGGCACCGGTAGGGGCGGACCACGAGTTGCAGAGGACGGGCTCGTTCTCGCAGTTCAGCAGGGCAGTGTGAGGAGCGCCGGGGGTCAGCGCAAACTTGGCGGCAGTCTGGTTGAAGGCGGTCTCGACCTTCTCGCAGTGGCCTGTTGATAGCTAGTCAGCAACCAAATGTCATGTCTCATGTCCTCCGTCGGACGTCCACGTACCAAAGCAGGTCTTGTTTCCTCCGGTGATCAGCACCCAGGTCTCCTCGGGAGTCTCGGTCTGAGGAGTGACGTGGCTGTAGAGAACATCTCTCCAGTTGTTCAAGGTCAAGATGTCCATCTTCAGCGACCCGGCCTTGGCCTGGGCGGCGCCAATGGGGTCCGACTTGCTCGGGTTGGGGACATAGGACATGAACTTGTCCAGATAGTTCTGGAACTGAGCCTGGTATTCCGGCACATCCTGCGCGCTGGCGAGGAGAGGCAGGCCCAGGAGGGCTGAGGCTGCAGAGAAGCGCATGGTGGCTATGTGGCCTGTGTCTCTGGACGGGAGGACGAAGATCAAGCGGGAGCTATGACAGTCTACCAACCGGTATGATGTAAGTGGGAGGGGTTCAGGTAAGACAGGAAGACTAAGGGCAACGCGAGCTTGGGGATAAGAGAATCAAAAAGCAATTAATTAAATAGTCGGGAGCAACGGAGACCCTGGATGCCTGCAAGAAGCTATCTTTCGTTGGACACGGTCGAAGCAACAAAAAGTTGTTGATGGACAAGAGGACAGAGAAGACCCTGGAACCATTGGCAATTCCACTTACGACGGGGGAGGACGGGGGGAGGCCCAGTGTGCGCTAGAACCGGACTCGTCTGCCAAGCCTGCGGGACATAAATCCGTACACCCAAGGACACCCTTGTAGCTCCAGCGCCGTGGTTGGCCGGGGGAGCTGAGTGAGGGACCCAACCAAGAGAGGCACTGCAATAACTACAGTACTTTGGCGGTTGGCATTAATCAGGAGGGTGGATGCAGGTCGCCTGCTTGAACAGCTATAGTATTCAATACAGATTGGTATACCATTGATGAAACGGGGATGCAACAAGAGCGAATCATCCTGATTGGACCAACCAATTGCGACGCGTTTTGTTTAGTCCTCGTCGGATACGGACGTCGACAGCTCTCCGAATAAATCAACAATAAATTGACGCCCGTTTTTATTGCTCCGCCCAGAGCTTGGAGCTCCTCATCAGCTGGCCTTCGCGCTAACCGCACTTGGACGCGCCGCCAGCAAACCGCGAACTGGACATTGAAGTGAAGTCATCGCCGCTGGACTTATGAAGCAAATACCTGTATCTCTATGCCAGTGTCATGGTTTGTCTCCCTGGTCCCGAAATTGATCTTTGAGCATATGCTAACAATAGATTGCAGGCGCACGAGACTGCGAACCAAAAGCGCAAGCGCGGCCGCCCGTCGAACGCGTCGCAGGATACCACCAGCGCGTCGCGCACTCAAACCACCCTCACAAACAGCGGCACGATCGCCAATCCACGGTCGCAAGGTGGCCCCGAGGACGCCGACGAAGCTGCGCGTCCTCGGAAGCGTGGGAGGCCGGCAAGGACAGAAGCCGAGCCCGACGCACCAGAAGCAGAAGTAGAAGCTCCCGTGAAGAGAAAGCGAGGAAGACCATCGTTGTCGCAAAAGCCACAATACAGCGCCGAACCCGAGAACGCTGAGGAAGCTCCCGTCCCGGCGCCAAAGCCCAAGAAACGAGGGCGGCCTTCACATTCGCAGGAAGAAACTCCTGCAGACGATGTCGAGGATGCGGGTGCAGCTACCACGAACCGACTGCTGAAGAAGCGCGGGAGACCCTCAACCACACGTGTGCAAGAAGATGAACATGAGCGACGAGGCGATTCGTCACAGCCAAAGAAGCGCGGGCGGCGGCCAAGAGCGGTAGGAAAGGAGAATGAGGCAGCAGAGAATGAGGACGCAGCCGAGGCCGACGACGAACAGGAGGGAGACTCTAGCCTTCTCAGGAGAAGCGAAAGGGATCGACAATCCGTTGGAGCATGGTATAAGGGCACACAAGAGGAAGATCATGAACAAGAGGGGAGTCCAGAAACAGAAGAACGGTCTCGGAAGCCAAGGAGGAAGAAGGGGCGGCCTGTAGCCGATCCAGAGCTCGGCGCTGAAGCAGCGGAGCCAGACACACAACCGAAAAAGAAGAAGCGAGGTCGCCCTTCACTACAGAATGATGCCGCGCAAGACACAGCGGAGAAGTCGACTGAGAAGCCGAAAAAGAAGCGCGGTCGGCCGTCTCTCGAAAAAGACGGTCAGAACGGTCAAAAGCCAAATCACCGACAGCGGCAATCTGAGGACGAATTAGACCAAGATTCAGCTCCTGAGAGGGCACCACGCCGTAAAGGCAGGCCTCGCACTTCAGATACTAGTACACATCGGCCGTCGCAAGAGCATGCCGGATCCCGATCCCCCTCACCAGACCCAGCCCCCTATCGACATCTAACTACCCGCGTCCGTCGCATTCCGCGAGACACCATCACCAACAAGTGGTCGCCTCTGGATGCGACGTCAATAGACAGCGTCACAGAGCTGCTTCACTCGGCCTCGCGCCCCGTCCTCCTCCGCCTCAACAACCTCCAGAAGCACGCCCAAGCGACCGCGGCCCTCAACGCCATCAGCAACCGTCTGCGGTCGCGGCTCACTCGCGGCCTGCCGTTCCCGCCGGCCACCACCTCCCAGCGGCGCGAGGACGAGCTCGAGTTCGAGCGCACCGTGGACGGCATCCAGAGCCTGCAGGCCCAGCTGGACCCGCTGCTGCACGGCGTCTCGCTGCTACAGCGCGAGAAGGAGCGCGCCGAGAAGGAGCTCGAGCGCGAGTACAGGCTCCTGAACGCGCTCGGTGCCAACGCCCGGTCCGAGGCCCGGTCCAGACGGGACCAGCTGCGCAAGGTGCACACGCTGGTGCCGGAGCCGCCGAGCAGAGAGGACGCAGAGGCGAAGAGTGGTATCGGTGAGCTACAGGCTGTCGACAAGGCCGTCGGCAAGACCTTCATCGGCCTGGACGAAGACCAGGACCTCAAAGGCGCTGTGGAGCAGCTTGGAAACCATATTGAGAGTATGCGCGGCAACCTCCAGCAAGTCCAGGGCGTCCTGCCTGCGATTGCGGACAGCGGTGCTGCGTTGAGGTTGGCGTTGCTGCCACACTTGGATCAGGAGTCGTATGAGAGAGTGCTACTTGGCTAGCAAAAGGCAGATGTGCTCGTCGACGCATATTTACTGGCTTGCTATGAGTAATGAAGTAATGAAAATAAAGATGAATGACAGGGTCGTCTGTTGGCCCTCTGTCACTTACGTTTTGCATCGCCAATTTCCTGCTTGATTTCAGTCCCAGAAGTACAGGAAAAACCGTGGGTGGGAACGTTCTCTTTAACGCCATGTATCCAATCAATACATGCCGATGTATTCCGGTGGCTGCGTTATGGTAGCAAGGCAGACCTGCAGGCTGTCTCTGTAGGTGTCAGCACCGCCTCTCTGGCACCCATCCCCGTGATCTAGCTCTTTGAACCCAACAATTCGTCCACATTGGAGTCATTTTCTTCTTTTGGCATGCCTATACCATTCTGCGAGTCTATTAGAGGGACCGACAGCACTTTTTTGCGTACAGTGCTAACCAGCTGCCAACTGTTCAGGAGCAGCTCGATCTCAACGACCCCAAGTTCTGGAATGCGCCATAGCTGATTGCGGTGCAGCCTCACGGCCTTCGTAGTCGGAAGAAAGAACCAGCGCAACCACTCTGCGTGATCGCCATGTCGTTCAATCTCACTTACGGCGCTTTTGGTGACCTTATTACCACGATTCAGCTTATATGCCAACTAACGCAAGCGCTCAGTGAGAGCCGTGGTGCTCGTGGCGAGTTCCAGGAACTAGTGGTGGAGCTGCGAGAATTCCAAGGCCTGCTGCAGATGGTTCGTGAGAATCCGCGAGTACAATATTATGGAATGACCGTGCTGACTTGTCGTCTAATTTGTAGCTGCAGCTATTCTGGCAGCGCAAGAAACAGTGTCCCGAGCTCAACTGTCTTGTTAATCTTGTCCAGCCAGTTATTACGGACTGCCGTGAGCTGATCGAAGTATTCCTCGAGAAAGCGGTGACAAAATATGGCAGGAGTCTGCTGCGACACAAGGGCTCCAGACTCAACTTCCGCGATGCTTTCAAGATGATTCAATGGAATATGTGCGAGAAGGACGAAGTTAAGAAGCTGCACCACCAACTATCAAGCAAGAAGGCGACCATCTTGCTGGCTCAGCAACAAGCTCAGGGGTATGTATTTCTGAGGCCCTTGCGATGTATATAGCACGGAGATTTGCGTTGTACTAACACTATCTGGACTACAGTATCGCTGATGAGCAAGATCTTGCTATCATGTCCGAAAGGATCTCCGCTCTCATCGACGCGGAACAAGATGCAGAACAAGTGATCGGCCAGCGACTCTCTCAGTTGATTGACAAGATAGACGAGGAGGCTAGGACATCATCAAGGATTGAAGGAGTCGTGAATATGGTACGATCCACGATGTAAGTGCTCAAGTTGGAATTGCTCTTTGAAGACTACACCGCTAATAAACACCGTTCAAGTGCTTCAGTGAGCGACAATGTTGTGGCCATCCGGACCACGGTGACCAATATTGAGCAGGCTGTACTCAATCTGCCTAGCATGATAGCTCGACTCAGTCTTTATAGCAACAGCAACACGGTATTTATAGAAGATTCTTTTGGATGGAAGATACCGGTCCTTTTGGACACTCAACCCTCGTGGGAGGTAAGTGGGAAATGCACCTACCGCCTACATCCAACCTAGGCTAACTCAAGTAGACTGTACATTCTATCATCAGGGATCAGTTCACGAAGCAGAGGTACGCCGGTATCAACCTGATAAACGCGCAACGATATATCCTTCAACATAGCCAGACGGGAAGGGATGCCAGAACCGACCTGCCATTCTACCAAGTTGCTCGTCCAGGGCAGACATGGGACATGAGTATGATCTTTCACGACGTTTGGGATGATGCTCTTCGCAAGGAGAAGAAGAGCAATTGCCCAGCTTGTGGGTGTGTCAATGAGGTGGATGATCCAGATTTTGATATCAACTGGTATGTAAACCATCAACACCCACCTTAAGTCACGACCTGAGGACTTGACTTCTTACTGAGTGACAGTCGTAATAAACAGTGCCGGTACATGTACCGAAGAGTAGCCGATATTTCCGCTATAGATAAGGGTTTTCTCCTAAAACAGGTAGCTGCGTATCATTCGAACCATGCGAATTGCGTAGCAGATAGCACTATGGATTACGACAGCGATGAGGACGACTTTGTAACCAACGGCGAGGAGAGAGCTCTTCAGAAATGCTATCAGAAGGCGGAGTTCTCCAATGTCACAGTGGAAATCTTCAAGCGGGCCAGGCTCCTTAGTCGTTGGGAAAATCGCCTGGAGTCTCGCGCAGACAAACCCTTTTACGAATTTCGCGGCTTAAGTTTATGGGCTTTCACACATGAATTCGAGACCTACAGGTTTCAGATGGGAGTCTCCATTTGTCTGCAGCTCCTACACCATTCGGATTATATTAACAGCTGTATGACAGAAGGCGAAAGCTCGTTTTTGCAAGCAGTGATCTGTTTTATGGGTCGCAAACGCGCACAGTCGGTACCAACGATTGTTCTGTATTCCCAACAAAGGCGTGTTATGAAACGGGCTTTGGCCGTGCTCAAGCGACTCGATTGGGTTCGCGGCAGCTGCTGCATGCAACTAATTCTTGCACCGAAGACTCTGCAAATCTTTCCATCAATCGTCTCTGACGAACCACGTCTAGAAGCTTGGAGACTAGCCGGTGTCATAATGGAAGAACAACCATAAATTTGCAGGATTGGGTGTTCATAATGCCAAATCAAGGGTTGCTCACAGCGGTTGCTTAAAAAAAAAAAAAGCTGTGACTTGACAGCAATGCTATTATGTCGGCACCTGCAAGCACGACGAGACATTTCAATTGGATTTCCCCATATACCCCCTAAGTATCTTACAATGTTCGAATATTGTTCGAATGTTCATGTTCACACAGCGTCAGGGCCTCTATACGCCGTAACCTTGGACGATGCACCATGTGTAACCCAGCGATCCGTGTCATCACTGACGTTCTCCTCACTCCGGACCTGATAAGTGGTCTGCACAACGACATCGTTTGCCTTGGGCTTGAAGTTCAAGTCGTCCTTATCGATGATGAACTCCTCGCTGCCGCCAAAGCTACCCCTGCGCTTGCGGCCCATCTGGCTCTCGGTGATGCTGCCGGCCATCTCGTACGGGCCCCGACCCTCAGGCAGGGTTCTGCTGCGCCCGGCGCCCGTGGTAGACTTGCCGTGGCTCGGTGTGGTGATCTGCCCTGTCCTCCAGAAGTTCTTGCTGAAGAGAGGGCGCAGGATGGGGATGTTGACAGAGATGATACCGACGATGGTCTCGCGCACACCCCAACGGTTGATGTTGGTTCCGCTCGGGTTGGCGCCAAGGGTGAGTACAACGCGGATGATGGCGGCTGCAATGACGAAGAAACCGGAGCAAATGAGGAGACCGACGACAAGCTTCCTAAATGACCAAGGTGGTTAGTTGAGAACATCAATGCATCGAGAAAATGTTAGAAAGAAGACTCGGTAGTGAAAAATCCGTTCTTGGGATGACACAACGTCAATTTAGACTCACTTTTTCAAGGGGACTTGAAGTTGCCATAGAAGCGGAAGTGGGATGCACAAGATAGCAGCGTCAGTGCTGAGGCTTGGTTAGATTCCGAATTATTCGTAAGATTGCATGCGAGGTCTGAAGCTTACAGAACATTTAGGACGACGGTAACCAGAAAGTTTTGCATTCTGAAGGTGCACTTGACTAAAACGGATGTCAGTGTGTGAAAGCTTCAACCTGGCCCTGTTGTAAGACTTACGTCCTGGGTCTGGTACAACTCTGTGGCAGTTGTTAGCGTGGTGGATTTACCAGAGAAGAAATTGCGTTCTTCTTGTACTTACTGCCAGTTCTTATAAGTCGGGAAGCATCCGAAAGTGATCTTTTGACATGGTGAGCGTTGAATCAAATCGCAGCGTATGTGTTCGTCTTACTGTGAGGAATACGGCAATGTAAGACACGCCACATGCCCACATGAACCAGTTGACGAGGCGGGATTGCCAGAGACCCGTAGTGATGCGCTTGAAGAAACACAACATTGTGCCTTTCAGAGCCCACAATAGTGCTGTGTAGGAGTACCACGCTGTGATTTGCAATTTTGATCCGAGAGTGTATTGGGTGACCTCTTCATCCGAAAGAGCTGTTGAAACCACTTCGTTAGTATTGGGTTGAGGTCTATCTTGACGACGGGCTTTGACGTACTTCGCATGGTCTGAAATGCGGCTGCTTCCACGTTCGATCCTAGTAAATCTTGTGCTAGGTTAGCTTTATTCATATCAGGAGCTGTGATCTTCTAACTTACAGACGAGATGTACAGTTGCAGCATCGCAAGTATACATGATCATGACGATGAATGCAAAGAGATCATCGCCCTGAAGACCTCGAAACCCAACAGTCTTCAGGCGTACGCCCAGGCGAGCCACGAGAATGAACATTCCAATGGCGTAGAGCGTCCATACTTCGTCGAGGAACTTGAACGCGGTCAGTAACCGCGTCTATCTGGCTTGCCGCCGGGGTTTCCCAGCTGGGGTTTGGATTCCTTACGGACGGATCGCGCTCGAGGCCAGTGTCAGACATGGCGTACAATCACCTCTACAGGAACGAGAGCTTGATCAGACGCTGGTGCTATTAGCGACAGGCGTATAGACGTGCGTTGTGCGAATCTGGGGTTGCACAGTTCCCATGGGGCCCTTGCGTGATATATACCCACCTAGAACCCATAGGGCTGTGGAGATGTTGGTCATGGCTAGCATACTCGTACCTGTCAAGTCACAGATGGTGCAAAGCGGTGCTTGGTCGAGAACCTCTCGGGTAGAATTCCTAGCTGTCACCACAAAGAGCGGCGTAACGCCAAGTGCGATTGACTCCTGTCACTAGTCAGGGACCTGTACCATGATCGCTGGCAAGTCACCAATAGAAGAGAGCAAAGACGGGTTAGAAGCTGACCCTCAGCCCTTTCCTAAGACGTTGCCAGCCGGGAACATCCTGTATCGAATCCTTCGGGCCATGCAAGTCAAGGCCCCGAAGGCTTTGCGATATTAACTATGTGGAGACGACTTGTCGATCTTGCTGCATATTCTTAATCTAAGAAACACGATCTTGGTTTCACAGGGCCTAGGCGCGGAACTCGCCTAGTTTGGTGGTCCGCTGAGCTGGATCGTTGCGAGGCATGTTCTATATTTTGGCCTGAAGGCCATAAGAATACCACATCCCTATGTTGTGCTATTGCTCTGTCCTCATTGTTGAGTTTTTAGCCACTTTGATTTTGGACTGCACACCAGAAGAGGAGTGATTTCCTATTATATCCAGGGACCCATAGGTCTTTCACCAACTTTCCCCCCGTGTCTGCGTGAGCCTCAAAAGTCTCGTCTTTGGAGGGAAGGATTTAATCAAGGCGGCCGACCGGACAAAACTCCGTCGGGCTAAGCCCAATGGGAAGAGCTCCGGTCAGACGACGAGGAAAAAAGGTGTTTGTGTCAAGAACAAAAGGGGCGCTACTACGAAGTCCAGTAAGGAAGGGGCCTAGATGCTTTCCACTAAGTCCGGTGAAGTGCCAATCCGTCAGGATGGTTGACGCTAAGTCAACGCTGTGTTTGGCGTTGTGTAGCTCAGGTGGTCCAGAGGTGGTGCGGCCGCAGGTCTAAGCGGCTGCTAATTAAGTGTCGCTTGGTTCCCAAACCGGGACGGACGCCAATCCCCAAATCTGGGAACGAACTCTAAATCATGTAGACGATCTTGAGGGCTATCCCCAAACTGTTCGCCTGGCCATCCAGCACTGCATAGGGACGACGTCCCCGCAAATGACTCGGGAGCGAAGGTATAGCGCCACTGGCGTTAATACCCAACGGGCGGTGGCAACACTGGCAGGGGCGGGTGGTTGGATTCTTCCGGTCGGCTGCATCAAGCCGAACGGTAACATGCCAGCCGAGGAAGCATCACCACAATGCCCCTGATTACCCCTGGCTGCTGGTGGGCAGCAGGCTCATGGCTTCAAACTTAAGTCATGCATAGTTTCAGTGAGCCACTTAAGAAGCATCTCGAGCTGCGTCTTGTTCCTACACAGCATACCTAGTCCGGTTATATGCTCCTAGATATTCGTGATTGCGCCATTACTTGAAAAAAATTTCCTTGGGCAGGCCTAGCGTTGATAATGGTGGGAGAACCGGACACGATGTTTTGTCCGTGTTTGCCGGGTTACCGTTGACTATATGGCCGTGCCTTGCCAAAGAGAGCAGTGAATTGCTTCGCTAATTTAGGGGGTTCGGCCACTAACAGTGAATCTGCCATGGCAGCCTCAGAGTGCTCGCAACTGCATGTGACAAGGGGGCAAGGCAGTCAGTACCCATTAAGTTGGGCTTCGGGGGGCGACAGCCGATTTAATGCAGCATTTGTGTGTACTAAGTGCCAGTTCTGGACATACAAGTGTGCGACACGTATGATGCTCTAGTCAGGGGAGCTCCCAGATAATCGCACCAAGCTAGGAATTAGATGAGACTAATACGTTGGACCCAAATCAGAGGAGGGAACGTGTATCAGCTTCGAAGCCAGCCGCGAAGCGGTGATTGTCACGTTCCATTCTTGAGGATGTTGGAAGATGAACTCCTCGCAATTGGACCCTTGACAAAGGGAGGAGGAAGTAACTAGCAATGACGTCATGCATTAGGACAACGGAAGCCGCTAGAATTCAGGGACTGCTGAAATAAAACAGGGTAAGTAAGTGCTTCTTCCACTTTTCCATCCCATTTTCCCATGTTGGGGTGGAAGTTCTGCAATGTGGCTTTCATTCTCGGAGCTGTCAACTGCAGAGAGGTAGTCTCGGCCGAGACAACGCTAGGCATTGCCGAGATTTATACCCTAGTTACAAACTTTACAACTTCGAAACTGGATATGGAGCTACGATTTCCATACTCATTAGGTATGGTACAACCGCCCCCGTGGCTGAACCCTGTGAGCCATCCTGCCAACCCTCACTATAAGAAGCCCACATTGTTAGGTCAAGTTAGGATCATGGACCTAGTCCAAAGACCAAGTTGAAGACATAATCAGAAGTTGCACTCGTAAAGATTCACGTCAGACGGAGGAAGAGAAAACCAGTATTCTTCAGTATGTCCATAGCGACAAAACACAGCATATTCATAATCCAACCTACAATAGTACCTTGTGGACCATCCAGAAACACAAAAACAGATAAGTTCCCTTTTGCTTGCTTTTGATCCTATTGCTTCATTCCCTAATCATGGCTGAATCTAATCTCCGGGCATGCTTCCACTTGTAGCAGATCGTGATCTCAACTAGCTTTCCACTTCGAAAACATTCAGCAGCAAAGAGTGATATTCAAAGGAATGTCCATAAGTTCAATTTTATTCTCGGCCCGGAGCTTTGTTGTGTGCATTTTACCCATCAGGCAGGCTCACTTTTTGATGATCCTAATTACATATTCTGCATCCGCTAAATACCTCAAATACCTGGCCAATCGGAATGCACCAGTCTTATCACGTAAACCGCACAACAGGATCTACGACACCGATGATAGGCTACGACACGGGTGGCAGCGTTGCCGGCTTGGTATGAGTTGTTCAGCTGGTTATCATGGTAGACCAAACGAGCTTAGACCTATGGAAACTCGGCGGAAATGGACCTGCGGTAGCACACATAATCTCTAACCCAACTGCTTTATCTGGTTTCATTCATGGGAACTTTGGCCTTGTACGTTTGTAGTCCGACGAATACTTCTGCCAGCCAAAAGCTTCCACTGTCAGATGACCAATGGCTCCTCGCGACCACGCTAGGTATTACGCTAACAGAGCCCTTGAAATTCTATATTCCGGCATCCCTCGAGATACTAGTTCTTCCGATCGCAAACTTCGCCTTTTCCTCAGAACCCAACATTTCTGGCGACGCAATGTCGGTCTCTAAGTCTTTAGTGGTACCGGCCTCTGAATCCTCTGCCAAGCTTGCAGAAGACACAGACTCAACAGGAACATGGTCGCGAACAACCAGCCATGTAGGATATGCTGCGAGTCCTGCTGGCAGATTAGTATTTGATTATTGGAGACGGACTGTTTCGGAGATACATACCGAGAAGAATTGTAGTTACGGCCAGTGGCACACGACCACCAACCCATTTTTTGGTATTCAGGCCGAAGGCAACAGCCTGAGCGAAGCTCTCCTGGCCTCTCAGGATGCCGGAGAATCGAGTCAGCTCCGAGATGTTGTCGGTCTTGGTTGCCACAAGGTAATATAGCCAATTTTGCAGAGCCTGTCTGGCAAAGTCCCACAGCAGTAAAACGAAGAATCCTTCAACAAAACCGCTGTCCTCCCAATCATAAGCTGGGGGGTTAGCAGTGTATTTCTCCTGGATGACCCATCCGTATACCCAAGCAATGATATGCCAAGCAACGACATACCAGTACCCATACACAATACGCTTCTTGACCGATAGTGACTTGTAGTCCAGTAGCGTGCTAATCATCTGCGATGACAACAATGTTCCAAAGTTGCTGACAAATCCAATGAGTGCTCGAGCTCTGACTCCAAAGTAATATGTTTGAAAGTTGCCAGAGTACTGATTGAAGTAGGCGGCCCAAAAGATTGGTAACAGTAACAGGATGTCCTTTCGCTTGCTCGCCTCCCAGAGCGCCTTGAACTCAGCCTTGAATGACTTTTCAGCCTTTATTACCACCTTACTCCCATCGGCGCGTTGGACCTTTTCCGGTGGCGAAAGTGCGAGGGCCATCGGCGCTGCCACGCACTGCAGGGCGACAAAGATAAGGTACGTATGAGAGTCCACCTTGCCCTTCGTTTTCGCTGCGGCGTTGTTGTTGAGCGCAAGGACGATGGCACCACCGACAAGAGGGCCACCAGTCCGGAACCACAGCCAGATATTCATGTATCGGCCACGTTTGCCAGGCTCGGGATACCCCAGGGCAACAGCACCTTCACTGGCCCAAAACAAGCCTGCACTGAAGCCGCATGCCACTGCACCCACGAGCACCAGCCACACATTGCCGTAGCGATTGTTTGTATAAAGACCGGCAGAATAGATGGGGTATCCAACGGCGCCAAGAAAAAGGGTCCAGGAAAGCCCAATGCGATTCGCCAGGGGCGCGCCGAAAAGGCAAAGAAACCCCATGATCGCAAAAACCAGCGCATTGGCGGCGTTCACGAGGAACGGCTCCTGCGCGCCACCAGCGCCGAGTGAGTTCATTGCATTCCATAAACCGGGCGCCAGAAAGCCGACGCCGCCGATGACAAAGGCGTTGAAGAGAGTTGTATGGTACCATACTCTCTTTTGCGGGGCCGCGTTCGGCGCCGGCGCCGTTGAGACTTCGGCTGTAGACATTTGTGCTCTGCGAAACAACTCAAGAACACGCAAAAAACGATGAAATGAGATCAACTACATGTACAGTCTCCCACTCCAGAAGCAGCGCCCTGGATGACTTTATTTCATGGAAAACGACCCTTTTGTTGGGTAAAGATTTTCTGCACCATGCCTTTGCCAAGACTAGACGATGGGCCTCATCGATGGCGACATCGCGACCCCTGTTGGCAAACCCACTTCTGACACTGAATACAGGTCCGTTAATGGCTAGCCCGACCAACTCCGACGCTTACCTGTGGTGTTGAAGGAAGCAACATCCGAACAAGTGTGCATTAGGCACATGTCCGTTCCGTATTCCGTGCAACGTTTCTAGCCTCCAGCCCATGATTATCTTCTAGCCTCAATCACGCCATACCTCAGATTATAGTCTGACACAAATCAATCTTTACAACGCACCAAGTTCGATTATCGACGCACATGGCACAGAAGTTACCTGAGTATAAAGCATGATTGCTCTCCCAGAAGCCGCATATTCAAGGGAGCCTGGTGGCGGCTATTTTCACCTATCGGGATTTCAAGCTCTTATAGCAGTCAAACAGATTAACTTGTGATTGTCGAACAGAAACAGGTGGTCAGAGGGCTCCTGGATACATCATAGTTTATTGGACGTTAACAAAGATAGATACGTCGTGACTATGTAGTTATAACTATGGAAATGACGTACGTCTGTTATGTCGCGCGGTTTGATGGGTGTGCAGGACTAGTGAGTCAGTCTAAAGACTCAATAATGATATGTAGAGTTCCTCCGAATCTGGCCACCTGAACTTAGAAGCCGACGACTGGCTTTGGCTGCCCGGATGATATCTCAGTAAAATCTTGCGCACTGAGGTAGTTGCTTTGTTTCTTTGTATCTACCTCAGACATTGGTACTTACTAAGCCGCTTTCGGTGAAATACTGGAGGTATATTACCCATGCTATGCATCGTCCTTTGTTAGCGGAGCAATCAATGGAAGTAAAGCTGAGGCTGGTATTGAACAGCGTCCGTTACATGTTATGAACACACAAGGCTTAGATGCTATGCCAATAAATCAGATTGCGGAGCACGTAGTTCTTATGAGATTCTGTCACCTGCGTGCCATATGTGCCCATTTTACGATACACCGAGATGGCCAAGTCACAATCGAAGACACCTGTGACATTTGATTCCAGTGCTATGACAAAGGATGCTACCAGAACCTCCTCCTCAAAGCTATATGGAAAGACACTTCTGGGAAGGAGATCCAAAATTGGGTTCGAACTCCTTAGAAAAGAGAGTACGAAAAGTAAACCACCTCCAGAGCGTAATCGAATACAGACAACACCTCCCCTTGTTATTGTTAGAAGAGTTTCACTCTCCAGTGATCAAGATGGACTTGTTCGATGGAGAAGCGAGTTGGAGTACATTCGTCACCTTTCCGACGTGTTGGATGGCCACGTAAGCACGAATTTCCAAGAGCCTTACTCGTGGAATGCTCATGTCATTCGTAGGAACGCACCTTGAGTTTTGAAGCAGTCCAAACGAGCAATGATGGGTCTCAAATCGAAATGCTGATGAAACCGGTGGCCGGAAACCTATACCAGCTCAAATGCACGCTGGGCATTGACTTGGGTTATCTGATCGACTCGACATGTACGTCGATGCTACAGGCCCTTGACTACCTCGCTACAAACGATTTGGTACATCGTGAACTTAGGCCTGAGAACATTGTATACGAGGAGAATGGCCACGGAGATGTTGTATTAAAACTGGCAAATTTCGGGTTGCGCATCAACACAAGCATGGATACCTCAGCCTCGGTTATAGATCCATTCCAAGCCCCCGAAATTATCTATGGAAGAAGACCGACACACGCTGCTGATATGTGGTCGCTCTTTGCTACACTGAGCGACGTGGCTAACTTATACAATCCGAAAGCTTATTCCGAATACAATGAAGCCTGGAGATCCTTACTTACCATTGCTACGACATGTCCAGAGCACGGAGAATTGGACTTGAGATGCCTACGAGAATCCATAATCTGGGATAAAAGGTATCGCGCAACTGCCGCGCAGATGCTGATCACGCTCTATGGAGGCGCTGGGATTTCTACACAGGGTGAAATACCCATGATGATGTCATGGGACACATGGATAGCGGAAGCTGGTGGAAATTTGGCAGTCGAAGATTTGTTTGGTGGAACAGCAGTTGCACTGAGCTGCCTCAATAGTGATGCTCAGGCCATGCCATTGAATGGCAGACGGCCATCAAATTCTCAGACTACTTTGCGCGGAGCACCTCAACCATCATCCGAACATCAATCTGGTAAGAGCGGGTCACTTAACAGTACGATGCGGCTGCCTGACGATATTGTTGATATATTTACGGCGGGTGCTCTCGTTGACTTGGACGATTGCGAGGACATTACTTCAGGTCCAAATATACGAGAGGACGTTGAGACGGAACTGAGGCGAACCGTCGAATCAGAGTCAAGATTCTTGCTCGAACCGGAAATCAGGGACAAAATTGAGGCTGAGATGAGGCAATCGGTAGAGAAGCAAGTGAATCAGGTCACTGAACCCCCAATAAGGAACACAGATCAGCCAGAGATAGCAGAGGAAATGAAGGTGCAACTGAGAAAATCGATCGAGGATGAGTTAAGGCCACGCATTGAAGCAGACGTGCGAGAATCCCTTGAGTCCCACATCACCAAGTCCGTGGAAGTCCGGGTAAGGGAAGAGCTTCAATCTGGTGTCAAAAGAGAAAACCGAGATCAGGAGGCTGTTGAGATGCAGCTGAGGCAAGCCAATGAGGCGAGAATAGCAGCTGAGGCACAGTTGAAGACTGCCATTGTTGCAAGAGATGCCGCTGAGAGACAATGCCGAGAAGCTATTGAAGCAGAGAAGGAACAGTATAGGGAAGCCAAAGATGCCAACACAGCAAGGTCAAAAGCAGCGGCTGAGAGAGTAGTGGCGATCGAAGCACAGTTGAGAGAAGCCCTCGAGGTCAGAGATGCCACTTCAGCACAGAAAGCAGCGGCATTGAAAGCCCGAGATGCCAGTTTGCTGCAGGTAGAGGAGGCTATCGATGCCAGAGATGCCAGTAGGGCCCAAATCAAGGACTTGCTAGAAGCCAAGAAGATCATGGATTCGCGGCTCAAAGAGACTGCCGAGGCGAAGCGGGTCATCGAGGAACAGGCGAGGAAGGCCCTCAATGATAAAGATATTATAAAGGCGCACTGGAAGAAGGCCATGAAGGAGAGGGACTCGTTCAAAGCACAAGCGCAGGATTTGGCGGCGGCGAGGGAAGGGAGGGCGTCTAAACCGCAGAATATGGTGCCGCAGGCCGCATCCTGGATCGGAGACCCGCAACAACATTTCGTCGACTACTCATTGAACCCATTGATGCAGGAACGCTTGCGGCTTTTCTCTGGTTCAGGGGATCCGAGTGACAAGGAGAAGAGAAACTTGTTCGCCCCAAGGGTGCCGAATGCCCCTTTCGAGCAACAGCGCAAAGTATTTGTTGGTAGTGCCGATCCAGCGATCGGCGAGTGGCGGAAGCGGTTTGAGAATCCGTGGATGACTAGTCCTTCGAAGAAACGGCGGAAAGCTTTCTGAATATTTTCATGGAGTGACTTTCGCATTCTAAAGCTGATTCGAAAAGCGTAGGACTTTGATGGGAACCCATGCTCTCCTGCACATGCATGTACATAATTCTTCAATAGGTCTCCACTAGACTATACAAACGCAAATTTGCAACTGAGAGGATTCTCAAACGCATGCTCTTGGTAACTGAAGCTAATCTGAAGTCGTACGACATGAGACTTTCGTCATCTATTCTAGTCATAATCCGGCGCTCTCCTTGACTCGATCTTCATGCCGTCTCCAATCTTCCAACCGGCGTTGGAGCTCATCTTCCTCCTCAGCACTGATGCGATAGTCCTCTTCTAACGACATCGGGAACTCACTGCGAGACTTCTTGTGCCTCGCCTCGTAGCACCTGTCGGTCACTGTGGTCCGGCGCATGACGGCATCCTTGAGTCGCCGGTCTGCCCAATGACGACGTTCGACTTTGACGTCCGGCGGTAAGTCGAAGTTGGAAAAGTCAATCTTCTTGAGCTGTTTCCGATACTCCGCCAGCTCGAGCTCGTAGTTGCGCCGCAATTTTGTGTAGGCCTCGTAGCGCCGGGCAATCGAATCCTCGATCTCCGGGCTCAAGGTGAACCCTGGGTCAGGCTGATCGAGAGTATTCTTGAGGCGCTGGTGCTCTTTCTCGTATGCCTCTTCGTTTTCTGCGCTAGAGATGTAGTCCTGTCGCGTTCGCTTAAGGATGGCTTTCCTAAACCGGCAATCTAGGTAGAAAGCATTGGCTAATGCCGTATTCCTTAGGGTGTAGTCTAGGCCGCAGGGAAATTCAAATTCATCAAAATTGATCTGCCTGAGACCCTGGCCTTCTCCTTTTGATGTTAATTGGGTTATGGCATCATCACACCATGATGGTGGCATTGGCCGTTTAGGCTTCGCGCTCATACATGTCACTTCCACCCGTCCAAATAGCCCTGGAGGTGGAGGCGGCTTCGGAAGTCTGAGAAGAGCTGGCAACATATCCGAGAGAATGGTTTCGCTGTTCTTGTTGCTGTCGGTACTAACGGCTGCAGACCAGGCCATCTTCCACTTGCTGGCAGAGCTCTCCCAAGTACCAGGCTCACGGGTGCCGACACCTTCCTGCGTCCACCTCTGGACCCTAGCGTCAACGCTATCCTGCGGAATCGAGGGGCGGCTCTCGAGTACGAAATCCCTCAGCGGCATCTCATGGCCCCAAGTCATGCCGGGCGTCGGGTTCCAGCTCCGGAGCCAGATCCGCCGCTTGATCCAGCAGTCCTTGACATTCCTGTAGGCCGCAGAGCTGATGGCATCGGCTGGCGCAAGGTGCTGCCGCTTGAGCCACTCGCTCTCTCGGGCCACCTGGTACATGAACAGGTGGTATGGGCGAGACTCGTGCTCCCTGACGATCGGGATCTTCTCTTTCTTGGTCCGCGTCAGCCTTTGCCTCTTGATTGATCTTAGAGGAAAGCCTTGGAGTTGTCTTTTCTTCAAGCCCTTCGCATCATCCTCTATATTCTCATAGAAGTCCTTCCAGCCCCCGGTGATTCGGTACTCTTCTAGGCGTTTGGACCTCTTGTCCCACAATATATCCCATATACCCTGCTCGGCCCAATGGCCCCTGATCTGCTCTTGAGCCTCTGCCTCCAGCCTTCTCACCACTCCGTTGTCGGCTTGCCAATGACTATCTGCTCACGGGCGATTAATGATGTTAATATATAACCCAGAGACGATAGCGAATAAGCTTGCCTTGTAACTCCTTCTTGACCACAAGCGGATCGAATTTCCATAGACGTGGCAGCGTTTCTTCCACTAAATCCCGGAACTGGTAGGCGGGAAGGGATCGATAGTAGTCATACTCAATCTCAAGGCGTTCCAGCCGATCTGGATCCTCTTTTGTTGACAACTCTGTGGACATGCTCACCACGCAGCGAGTCTTATCCCATGGTTTCAAAGCATTGCTCCTAAGATAATGACCTTCACAACATGATCGTCATCTTGAACTAGCTGCGTAAGGTGAGTGATCTTCTTTGAGGGCCATGGAGAATACCTTTGTCATTATGTAGACCAACTAGACGTAGCATGCTGTTTGCGGATGTGCGCAATGAAGATACAAAGAACGCAATATCAGTCACCCACGATCTAGATACCATGCGCTGGCCGCCAACGCGCTTTTGATATCTACGTCATGTTTCGGACAATACAACAATATATGTATTCTAACAAGGTGGCATGAGGGCGACTACTTGTCGATCGACCTGTTGGAGAAATGTAACTAAAGAGGCCAAGGCAAAGATAAAGGTAGAAGAAAAGCAGATTGGATTGCATGTCACTATCACATGTTCGCGCAAGTAGGACGACTATTGTTGCACCACAAAAATGTTTCCATTCAAAAGGTTTCCCTACATACAAGAATTGAATATACGAAGCAACCCGGCCATCCAGACCAGGCAGCCTCGATATGCTTTGAATAACCCAAGAAAATATTCGCTTGCTGGCCCAGATCTATAGAAGGATGCCCGGTGGTGTTGTCGTATGGTGGTATGGTGCGTATCATGTCTCGTAGCCATAAGTTGTATGTGATACACGCTGCCGTCTTCCCCACACCCGATCAGGGGGGCCGATTTTCTCTACCCCTTCAAAACTAAGACCCAAACATTACGTACAAGAATTAGATATCCATTGTAAGCAATGTCGACTTTTAGTTACGGACGCGGAAGAGGCCGGTAGGAACGGCGGTGGGGGTAGGGTAGGTGCCGTTGACGGGGCCGACGGGGTAGGGGACAACGGTGGCGGTGGCAGTGGCGGTAACGACGCCAGAGTCCTCGGTCTCAGTGGGGCAGTCGTCGCCGTCCTCACCGTCGTCAGAGCCCTCATCGGCATCGTCGCTGCTGCCAGAGCTGCCGGAACCGGAGTTGCCGGAACCAGTAGAGCCAGAGTTGCCGGAGCCGGTGGAGCCAGAGTTGCCAGAAGCACCGGTGGCAGCAGCGGAGGGAGCAGTCTGGGTCACGTAGACAGTGCTAGCGGGAGCAGTGACAGTGACGGTGACGGCCTCAGGGCAGGTCTCAGAGTCGGAGCCAGATCCGCTGCCGGAGCTGCCGTTGTTGTCAGAGTTGCCGCTGGAGCCAGTGGATCCAGAGTTGCCAGAGGCACCGGTGGGGTAGGTGGTAGCAGTGGAGGATCGGGCAACGGTGACAGTGCGGGTTCCAGTCGAGGTGGAAGTAGTGGTGGTGGTACCCTCAGCGCTGGAGCCCTCAGAGCCGGAGCCGTTGCCGGAGCCGCCGACGGGAGAGTTGCTCTCAGCGGTGGTCGAGCCAGACTTGGTAAGAGTCTATAAGGTGTCAGATAATTTTGTTAGATTAACGGCAAGAGTACATATTCAACTTACCACGGTGACCTGCTGGGTGTAGGTGGAGTGAATGGTAGTCACGACAACGGACTTGGAGCTCTCGGGGCCGACGGTCATGGTGAGAGGAACGTCGGTGGTGCGGACCGAAGCGGTCACGGTGACACCGGAGTTGCCAGAGCTGACAGTGGGAGTAACGTCGTGGGTGGTGCCGGGGATCAGACCGCTGCTGTGGGATCCAACGACGGCCGAAGAGACAGACTCGGCAGCAGTGACGGGGCACACAGTGGTGGTCAAGTCAATGACCTGGGTGACCTCGGCGGTGGTCAGCTCAGAGGCGGGCATGGTAGCGTAGGCCTCGGTGTTGTTGCGGCCAGGGCAGTTGGTGACGGTGGGTGCGCACGAGGTGACGGTGTGGACCTGAGTGAGCTGGACGGTCAAAGTCGTCTGCGTGGGAGCAGTCGAGTTGTCACGGCGGTAGTAAGGGCGAGGAGCGTGGAAGTGACGGGGGTGGTTGTAGGAGGCGGAGGCAACGCCGGCCAAGAGGCCCATGGCAACAGTGGTGGACTTCATTTTGATGATTTGAGCGGGTTGTCTTCTGGGTGAGAGATGTTGTGCTTTTGGTCTATTTGACTCTTTTGAGGTCGATCTCTGAGAGAGTGTAGTTCGTCGTCGGTGAGTGAATGAATGCTTGCAAGATGCAATGTAAATGAGCGAAAGTCGATTCCGCGAAAGGCTGAGAAGTGTACTTCGAATTGAAACTGCAGACTAAGCGCAGGAAGCGAGGGAAAGACCGACAACGGTTGGAAAAGAGAGACTGAGATGGACTCGAAAAGAGAAAGACTTAAAGGTGAGGAGGGAGGAGAGAGAAAAGAGGGTATACTCAGTATGGGCAGCAGGCCTTTTTACGAACCCGCCAGGACGGTGGTCCTTGGACGGACTAGAACACAGCCTCCACCCCATAACGGCCTATCTTCATCAATCAAGGACTGCCCAGACCCACCGGCAGGGTCCCTTGCCGACCATCATTGCAGGACCACAACTCCTCCTCGGCCTTGGTGGTGGCATGGGCCAGGTAGGGTAGGATGAATGAGAGGGGCAAGACGAATCAACCGCCGCCAACCATGCACCTTGGCGTTGGCTGCCCCTGAGGCCCCGCCAGCTAAGGACCCCGGTCGCCCTCGTAGATGCAGGTACACCATCGTGAGACGGAAAAAGAGGCCAATAGGATCTGGGGAGGGACCAAACGAGATCTCGCTGGCTTCGGGAACCAGTGGAAGCCTGACGCACTCGCGCAGGTCTCTCACCCCCCCGGGGCTGACCGCCAGCTTTTGCCAGCACACACACAGACTCCGAGCGCCTGTATCCCGCGCGCCATTGATGTGACCTCCAGAGCAGCTCGAGAGGTGCCGAGTGTCAGGTTGGCGAACAGACACACATGAGTGCGATGAGATAATCAACGGTGATCTCGCGCGGCAATTGCCAATCTGGGCCGCCCTGGAGAGTTCATTGTTTGCAGGCGGACAAGCAGGTTTCCCGGACCAAGAGCCAAGCGGTGCCGTCGGCGGTCGCGAAAGCAAATCTGATGGACTTTCCTATTCTCGGGGCTTACTACGGTGTTCCCTGCGACTAATAAGCGTAAGTGCTAAAGTTGGCGGGTTTGCTTTGGTGCAACCGCTGGAATGGATCCTGTTCCTCGGTTCCCTCTTTTAGTGGACAGGTCTGCAGATAACGGTGCAAAAATAGGCTACACTTTTCAATGCGGTCTGGCAATCCAGGGCGACGACCTCATCATACCTGCCCATGATTAGCACATACCTAGACAGCGCATGTGTTTGTGATGACGAAACCGTACAGTACAGTTATCTCTGGGTTGTGCGCCATTCTGACGCCCATGATCCAACCGTTTGCTGTCTGAGACTGACTGCCGCTGAAGGTAGCTTAAACCAGCCGCATCAGACGGTTGGGCGCCACCGTCTCCCCTTGGGCCAACCCATCCATTTAGACTACTTGTAGATTTGCAACGGCGCCAACGCGGAAAGATCCTGAGCCCATCAAAGGCCCTCTGCAGGAACCAGACGCTGTGATTTGTTTTTCTGCAAGCGCAAGCCATTTCTTCAGTCGTCTACCGTGTTGCACATGGCCCACGGCGATCATCGCAATCTCACATCCTACTTGCTGTTGCTTGCCGCTGAGCCGTGGTGACAGCGGCCCAGCAGATCACGATCCCCAGTGCGTCACGGTCCCGTAGAAACATGGCACCCAGAGATCAATCCAGCTCGGCGACCACGCAACACTTGGAGGCGGTGCCTTGCGGCATTTTGACGCTTTGCAATGCCATAAAGACTGACTCAACCATCACTATACTTTATCTTGCAGCGTATTACAAAAGCCCGCTCTCCCGAGTACGAATGCTGTCGCATGAAAACATAGCCACGGAGCTGTACCACAACTTGTTGGTGATCTAACGGCCAAAAAGTCCACAGTCTTCGTCCCATCATCTCTCTCATCACGTCGGATTGCGCCCGAATGCCTTAATGAAGCCCATTGAAACCGCACCCTGCCCTGGTTCTCCAACCTTAATTGATGGGCGGCACTCCGTAGACAGCGCCCTCTTCAACGACCGCTCCCCAGCTCCCCCAGGGCCCCCAGGCGGGCACTCCCAGAATCTTTCCAGAGAATTTGCTAGAACTGGGAGAATCCAGGAACTGGCGGATACCCCTGTCGCCGAAAAGGGGGCTCACCGTTTCACATGGCCGCCGGCGTGGTAGGGACTCTACGTGATTGGCCACGCCAGATATATCCATGCAAGCGATCCCAGCGGTTGACCCGGGCCTAGGGCCTAGGCTTGCTATCTGCCCAGGTTGCCAGGCTCGCCTTTCCCTGGCGGATCTTGTGGCTTGGTCTTCTCAAACATAATTCTCCGAACCTCTGCGTTTCTTTATGCTTGTGCTGAAGTGCCAGAGTGCCAGTGCCTGGAGGACCCGGGATCCCATCTTCGCTGTTGTGTGCCGCCCCTTGCTGGCCAGCGCCGCCAGCGCCAGCCCGCTGTCGCAGAATGATTGCGCGCCGCTTCCTCCTCACAAAGACAACCTGCCCGCGCCGGCGACCAAGCATACAATCCTGGTCTTGGCTCCTTGGACATGCTTGCAGGGTGCCTCGTCACCTCCGCTCCGTAAGATGAGATGGCATGATGACGCATGGATTCGCAATTGAGGCTTTGTCATGAGCTTCTCCACGTGAAATGAGATGCCGTCGACTCGTCCTGCTTCGTCGCAAGCAAGATGGGACCAACACGAAGCAAAGATGAAGGACCCCGCCTCGGTGATGAGTGCCAATTTCGCGATATTGAGTTCGATTTCTCTCAGTTAACAGGTATCAATTAATCGTAAACACTCTATCTAGTACCTTATTTGGTGGGCTGTCTGTGTAAAGATGCCTTCATCTGATCTACAAACAATCAATCCTGTTGAATGCTTAGATGCTTAGCACCAGTGGCATGTCTAGCTTCCCCCGCGAGAGCCTCACACCACCAATATAGATGAAGCCTCAGCCCTCACATGGTGCACACATCGTCTGACTTTCCTTAGTCTTGCAGTTTATCGGACACTTGACAGCATAACTGGGCCTGTCACCGAGATCTGTAACACCAAGAATTGCAGAGCCTCATAGTTTCATTCACTAATGAGGTGTGAGTTCGCATTTCTATTTAAATGCATACTGCCCAGTTGAAGCGGGCTAATCTACATCGACACAATTTGGTCGCTTCTGGCACCTCGTGCCCAAATATCAAATAACGCCTTTCACTCCTGGGTCCGGTTGATGGACCTCATGATATCTTTCCCTTCCCTTAATATGCTTCAGTGTTGAATGCTCCGTTCCTGTCTTTCCTGTAGAACTTTTGATCCTTTTTGAACCATGCCTGTTGAACGCCGATGTTGAAATCGAAGCAAAATACCCATTCTATGGGTAACAATGCAGTTCCACGGAAATGACAAGAAAAATTACCCACAACTCCACGTCGCAAACCGATGTAGATTCATGAAACATCGGTCACGTATGCATGCTCGCGCACGCCAATGACTTATTTGGCATACTTGGCACGGTAGAACTTGGCAGCGTTGACCATGTTGACCAACTGCTCCTTGGTCTCCTTCCACTGACGGGTCTTGAGACCACAGTCAGGGTTGATCCAGAGCTGCTCAGGCTTCAGGTACTGCAGCATCTCCTCGATGCGGTCCTTGATCTCCTGCTCGGTGGGAACACGAGGGGAGTGGATGTCGTAGACACCGGGACCAATGTGTCGGGGGTAGGCAGAGTCAACAAAGACGCCGAGAAGCTTGGCATCAGACTTGCTGTTCTCAATGGACAGCACATCGGCATCAAGAGCGGCGATGGCGTGGAAGAAGTCCTGGAACTCAGAGTAACAGAAGTGAGAGTGGATCTGAGTGGCGTCCTCAACGCCAACAGTTGAGAGACGGAAGGCCTTGACAGCCCAGTCGAGGTAAGCCTCGCGCTCCTTGCCAGCACGGAGAGGCAGACCCTCACGCAGAGCGGGCTCATCGACCTGGATGACGTCGATGCCAGCCTTCTCAAGGTCGACGACCTCGTCACGGAGAGCAAGAGCAAGCTGCTCAGCCTGGACGGACTGGTGGACGTCATCACGGGGGAACGACCATCTCAGGCAAGTGACGGGGCCAGTCAACATACCCTTCATGGGCTTCTTGGAGACAGAGACAGCGTACTTGGACTCCTTGACGGTCATGGGGGCAGGGCGGGAGATGTCACCGACGATGATGGGAGGTCGGACGCATCGGGAACCGTAGCTCTGAACCCAAGCGTGGGTGGTGAAAGTGTATCCGGTGAGACGCTCACCGAAGTACTGAACCATGTCGTTTCGCTCAGGCTCACCGTGGACGTAAACATCCAGGTCAAGCTCTTCTTGGATCTTAACGTTCATGTCAATCTCCTGCTCAATGAACTTGTCGTACTGGGCCTCAGTAATCTCGCCCTTGGTGAACTTGGCACGCTGCAGACGGATCTCCTTGGTCTGAGGGAAAGAACCGATGGTGGTAGTGGGGAAAAGGGGCAGGTTGAGCTTCTTCTCCTGCTGGGAAATTCTGGTAGGGAACTCGGACTTGCGGTTGTAGTCAGCCTCGACGATCTTGGACTGTCTCTCCTTGACCTTGGGGTCGTTGGTGCGGCTGGAGGTAGCACGGGCCTGGATGGACTTGGCGTTGGCCTCCAGAGCCTCGCGAACAGAGGCGGGGCCCTCAGTGACGGCCTTGGAGATGGTGGCAATCTCGACAGCCTTCTCAGAGGCAAACGAGAACCAGTCGGCGATCTCGGGGTCCAGCTTCTTCTCGCTGGCAAGAGTGTGAGGAGTGTGGAGCAGAGAGCTGGAGGTGGCAGCGATGACACGCTCCTTGCCAATCTTCTGCACGGCGGTCTCGACAACCTCGATGGCGCGCTTGAGGTTGGTCTTCCAGATGTTGCGGCCGTCAACGACACCAGCCGAGAGGATGGTCTTGGAGCCGATGTGGGACAAGACAGTGTCCAGCTGCTCAGGGTTTCTCACGAGATCAATGTGAACAGCGTAGATGTCCTTGGGGACGAGGTCAATGTTGTGGACGATGTCACCGAAGTAGGTGGTGAAGGCCAGCTTGGGGATCTTGTCACCGAGGCCAGCAAACTTCTCGTAGGTAGGCTTGAAAGCGGCCTTGGTCTTGCTGGGCAGGTCCAGGACGAGAACGGGCTCGTCGATCTGAACGGTCTCGGCGCCAGCCTCCTTCAGCTTGGCAAGGAGCTCAACGTAGACAGGGACGAGCTTCTCCAAAAGGTCGAGGGGCTCGACCTTCTGGCCACGGTCTGCCTTACCCAAGTGCAGGAAGGAGACGGGGCCCAAGAGGACGGGTCTGGTGTTGATGCCAGCCTCCTTGGCCTCAAGGAACTCCTCGACAGCCTTGGGGCTGGCGGTGAGCTTGAAGGTCTGGTTGTCCTGCAGAGTGGGCTTGACGTAGTGGTAGTTCGAGTCGAACCACTTGACCATCTCCAAGCTGGGCACGTCGACACCACCCTTCTGGTGTCCACGACCCATGGCAAAGTATTCATCGACGCGGTCGAGGTTCGAGCTGCTGTAGCGCTCGGGGACAGCCTAAGGAGGATGTCAGCACACTATACCCAAATCAGAGGTGGCCGGGGAGAATGTGACTTACACCGAAGTCCTGGATGTGTGAGAGGACCTGGTCGTAGAGAGCAAAGTCGTTGCTGGGGATGACGTCGACGCCGGCGTCCTTCTGGATCTTCCAGTGAGCCAGACGCAGGCGCTTGGCCTCAGCGAGGAGCTCCTCCTGGGAGATCTTGCCGCCCCAGTCTGCGTGGCGGGTCAGCATGTGCGAGTCTAGGGGTATACTCGGGTCCAAGCATATGTTTTACTTACAAGCCTCAGTTGCCTTCTTGAGGTCACGGTTCACACCCATGCGGGGGAAACCCAAGATCGCGGACTGAACCATCTTGCCAGTGACTCGCAAAGTCTGTGTGATGCGGGGTATTCTTGCTTTCATGTCAGCACAACAGTCCGGGGCAGCGGCTGGGGAGTGTGGTTGGCATACAGGAAGGGTAGAGTACTGATCCCAATTCCACTCAAGTAAGGGTATCGAGGGGAGGGGACAGGTGGGAGATGGAATGAAAGAGAAAAGAAGGAGTCAAAAGCTTCGGAGGATTCGAGGAGGGACAAATTTTTATGGGAGGGATGCGAGATTGGGCGATGAGCGAGTCGGGCGGTGAGGGGTCCTGTCTTGTGAATGGTGTCTAAGACCAGGTCAGCTAGCTGCACCTGCAGGTCGATCTTGGAGGGGTCCAACACGCTAGAGTGAAAATAGCTGCGCGCCTCCGGTTCTCGAGGGGACCTGAGTAAGGAATAAAATCGACTGCGCTGGAAGCATTCTGGGCAGAGCTACCTACCAAGTATTCAAGACCAAGACCAGTTGGTTGCATCAACACATCTCTCCGTCGTGATCTTGGGTCTTGTCCAACGGTGACGACCGACGCCAATCGGAGCTCTCACCCCCCAAATACGCCGAGTCGCCCTGCCCGGCTGTCGACGAACTTCGACAGACAAAGCTACCAAGCTCACTGCCAAGCCAGGGTATTCCGAGAGCGGGGGATCTAGGAGGGATCCCCGTAAGTCTCGGCCTTCTGCTGAACCGTGCTCGAGTATTGCGTGGAGGCTACGATGGCGCCATTTCACAACCTGTCTAGCAAATCAGACCGTCTCCTATCACTGCGGTTGCCCCTTGGCCAGCACCCATAACCCATAGACCATGGTCCGAGACAGGAGGCTGGTACTGCACACACGTGGGCTGCTAAAAATTTCATTCTCTTTGCTTCGAAGCGCTATTATGGAAATATCCTGATGCCCGTTATCTGTCTAAAATGGTTGGATCCTAAGACTGGCGAGATCATTGCATCAGAGCTTGAAAATTTCCTCCGAATCGCAAAGCTGCAGTGCCCACCAACCTCCAACATTCCCCTTGCTTGATCCGCCCGGCCGTTGACTGTAGCTGCGTATTGCACGTACACCTATGATAAGGCGGACAACCTCTGCTACTTTGGAGCATTAAACAAACACAACGTAGCTCATCCACAAAGCAATGATGGACATGTCTTTGCCGACATCCGACAGTAGCCGGCCGCGGGCACCGGCCCGTCATTCTGGTGACTGCAGGTGGGACCACACGCCAAATAATCACTCTAGACCTAGTATACGGGCACACGGTATCGTCACAGACCTGGCTTTATGATTGGCTTGCATGCATGACAATGCCGCTTATTATGTGATGCCACATTGGTCGCCCGAGACTGCACCCCTCGGTGGTCTTTTCTTCACTTGTTATGCCGCGAAATTTTCGTAGTTGAGCAGGTGAATGAACAACATGGCTTCGAATAGCTCTGCGCGCTGCCTGTGTCAGGGACCACGGAAGTGTTCAAAAGTGGCAGCTGCCAATGTACACTGCTGTGTACGCGCCTGTGGGTGGATTAGTAGGTACATAGGTAGTTTGCCCGTGGTTTCCATGATGACCTGGCCATGCGTCTGTTTCCATGGACCTGGACAGAGCAGGAGCGAGCTGATCACTGTTGTGATCTGATCATGTGCACTCAGCATGTCAGACCTGTACACTGACCGAGGTCTTTGGCTGCCGTCCTTTCTTCTGGGTACACCTGGATCATCTGGTTCTCGTTGGGCTTGACCAGCCGTTGCTTCGTGAATAAGACGTCGTTGACTTCGCAAATCGCGTTCCAGGACTAGGATCAGGACAAGGGCTCAGCGCACGGTCGTGTCGAGTATAGCAGATATGCAAGCTCTTTGCTGTCATCTTGGCCGTAGAGCTCATGCTGAGCACAGACTCTCGACCTCAAATGCCCAGCTCCCTATTCGACCTGCCCGGGCACGACTATCCAGGCCATTACACCAACCGTCTGGTGTTGCGACGGCAACAATGCCGTTCGAGGCTACGCAAGCACCTTCGCACATGGCTTCTTCCATCTATCAGGCCAACATGGATCTCGCAGCTTTCGAAGTTGAGGACTCGGATAATGAAGACCGATCTGATATGTCCAAAGGCCCAGGCCCAAATACTTTGGGGGCTTTGAAGACGAAGCTTGTCCGTCGTTTATCACAAAAGTCGAATTCGAAACGACACTCACAGCAATCTGTCGGCCATAGTGACGAGGAACTCGCACGGCGCGCCGAGTTGAAACGACTAAGGCACAAGAGAATCCAAGAGGAGCTCGAGTCTGAACAAGAAGCTGAGACGCAGAATCGCAATCTCAGTGACTACCAGAAGGATTCCTCATCTCCCACAGAGCTACCGTATGGAGGACCCCGCGATACTATAGAGTTCTCCGTGTCTGAGGCCGAAGAACTCAAGTCTGATGTCTCATCGATATTCGCCCAGGAGATGGTTGCTCTGGCAATGCCAATCATCACAGAGACCAAGCCCATACGCCGCCGCAGGAGCTTCCCAGAACCTGATGTTCAGTCCTCCGAACTTTCCACTGGAGGACTAGATACGACCCTTCGAGAATGTGGTTCTCTGCCGCAGATGCCAACGCCGCCTCAGCTTGAACCCGTGCATCTCTCCAGTGTTCGTGGATCGGGTTCTGATTCAACGGGCTCGCGGCGTCTTTCATACAGTGCGGGACAGCTCGCGCAGTACATCCAGACAACACCAGATGCTATCTCTCACAGAGAGAAGCCTCCCTCATTTGGTTCTGTGTACAGAAGCAGTCCCGTACCTAGCACTACGGACGGTCAAATTCGGATTCACTCCCAGGGAAGTGACCGAGAATCAAAACCTGTATTTGACGATGACTTTGTGCATGAAGCAAGCATTCTAGTCGAGTCATTAGGATCGCGCAACAAACAAGAACTTATTCCGGCAGCCGGTGCCGAAGAAGAGGAGATCAAGTCGAAACCTGTCGAATCTTCCAAAAACGATGACTCTGATCAGTCCTCTCCCCTCGAGTTATGGCTCCGTGTCTCACATACGCTCCAGTCTTTGGCACATTCGTCTGCCCGTCGTAATAGCGACAGCGCTCTTGAAGGTCGTCTCAATAACTCCACAGTTACTGGGCTAGAGTCAGAAAGCATGATAACACGAATTCGGCAAGCATCATCATCATCGGGCCCTAGGCTCGAGTCAACTTCGCTATATGTACCAGGCATTTCACTTGCGGGTGAAGAAACCCAGTTGACTCCCACGGCAGTCTTTCACTCACCCAAGGTGCAAGAAATACGTGGTGTTGTTTCTCTGGAAGCCAATCATCTTTCAACGGGTTCTGCTCAGGTATCTTCATCATCTCGCTACACCACTCGGCCAAGTAGTACCGAGATTTTGCCTCGAACATCCAAAGTAGATATTCAGGAATATCTGAGAGGATGTACAAGTACGCAAACAGTCTCTTTAAACAGTATGCTTCCAAAGTCCCGTGATAAGCTGGCAACTAATAGTTTCGCAAGAACTTCTCGGTCCAAATGGTATGGTTGACGCAGAAGATTCCGAAACAAGCTCCTACCGAACAGCACCAAATTCAGCCTCAACTCCTGAATTCAGGGTCTTTCAGGAGGCGATTTCTCGTCGACTGACTTCCAACTCCTCAGTTGCGTCAGAAACAGTCAGTTTCAAACAAAGAGAAGAAGAACTGAGATCGGTGGCAACGAGATTTGCGCCATCTAGAGAGAAACGCAATCCCAGTGGCTCCATAGTTAGCAAGTTTCGAGAGGAGTTCAACCAGCCGCAGAAGCTGGCACCTACCAGAAAAGCGTCGATACTGGCCAAGCTTCTCCCCAAGGTGGGAAAACATCGAACAATGCTTGCCAAGTCGGAACCGCATCTAGATGGCAGCCATCGAAACTGTGTGGCAGATGCTATTACTGCTAGCAGTCTTGCTACACTGAACCCGCATGCTGATGCTGTGAAGCAAGCAATTCCTCAAGCAGAACACAAACCGCATTTGGTTGACAGCGCTACAGATCTCTGGCAACGGGCCGTTAGACTTGAAGCAGATCGACGTGAAACTCTTCAAAGGGATTTAGACAGATCCCGACGTCGTCGTATCCATACTCGGGGCACCTCTGATAAATTTGGAGAAGGACTATCGTCCCATGGGCGCGATACTAGCTCTGTGTATAGTCAGAGCCGCTTGGAAGATAGAAACGCTTTGCGATCGCCAAGATCACGGCCTGCAACCGATCATGAGCAAGAGAATGAAGCCTGGGAAGATTATCCTCAGGCTTCACCCCAAATTTTGAAACAGCAGCACCAGCGGCATGCCCAGTCTGAAGTGCCAGTACATCATCCGGTTTCCGAACTTACCGCTCACGTCTACACACCGGGCAGATACCGTATCATCCCGGAATCGTGGGCTAAATGGCCATCACACACTCGTGATGAACGGACTGGAGCGGCAGGGCCAGAAGATTCAGTCACTCCCAAGGACTTTGCTCGAACTGGTAACACGACTATTGGCACACTATCTTGGGTCACAGACAAGGAAGAGCGAAGCCCAACGCTGAGCGCAGCGCAGAAGCCCGAATCTCGGCCCTCTATGTCTAGCACGATAGGGAAAGTAGTGAAGGCTAGTATCGCCAGGATGCTTCCAGGAAGAGTCTCGTCGTCTCGTGGGCTAGACCGCGACCTGTTGGATCATACTGAGCGACGGGGCTCTTCTGCGTATCTCGAATACCCTGAACTTGAGCTTGTGCCTCGGCGCGGGGGTTATCAGGAACTTGAAGCTCTTGGGAAACAGATCGATCATATTAAACGTCCGTCAGTTTCCTCCATCGAAAGATCGGGATGCGCTAGTGGGGCTTCTTCAAAAACCCCTCTGAGCGTCCGACTTGCCCAAGAAGTCCATATGTTCCAGCACGATGAAGACAGTGATCCCCGAGACAATGGTGTGATGCCAACTCCGCCAAATCCCCAACCAAATACGCCGTTCGGAAAACGATCGGCATCTCGGGCTATATCTGGTGCCTCGCAACAGTATGGTACGCCAATGACCCACGTATCGTATGAAGACTGTGTTCCCACACACATGCTCGATGAGAATGACTTGGTCAAGAGCAGCGCCACGATGATGGTTAAAAGATCGAAGTCAAACGCTGAGCCCAGAGTTTCGGGCCAACCGCAGAAGTATGGCACCTGGAATGGCAGAGCCACATCATTGTCTATGAGGCGAATGAAGCGGACAGAGCGCCGTGGCTCCAATCTTGAGAATACTTTAACACGAGAGAGAGACGACATTAAAAGAGGTGCCCTTGTCGTCTCAGCCCAGTGAGTCATAGGCACGACACGCTGGAAAAGGGCAGAGGCTGCTGGCAGCTAATGTCGCCGGCCAAAACATTGGGACGATTAGATGCTACGTTATTATCACAAGTTGGCGCCGTCATTATATAATGTTTATTACGTGTAAATATTGCTTTTAGGCATTTTGGAGTGCTAGGTCAGGAACGTATACCTCCCACCGGGCCCTAGCATGTACCATATAGTGCCTCGACTTGAGTACTCCTTCTCCACACATTAGTGACAAGCACTGGAGTGCTCAGGGGTTGACCTTGTCAGTGGCACCTGCTACACCCGGGCTGTTAATAAGACCAAGCCTTAGAAGTTGCATTCGCATTTGACGCCTTGCCTGTGCTGAATATGACTAATCACTTGTTCACTAAGCTTACTGGCTCAGCTGGCCTTATATAGGGCTGTGTACGCGCAAAGTTTTATCGTTCCTATCGTATTTTCGGCATGCTACACTCTCCTATAGTAGAATGGCTAAAGAATCTGATGCTACTTATACGCCAGACAGTCGCGTTGCGACTCCTCAATAAGCCTTTCAACTCTTTTCCATGCCTTAGACGCGTAATATCTCTCGGAAAGGCGTTGCGCGAAGCCAGGAGACGCCTCACGTATGTGGAATTGTGCGACGACATTTGCGCACAAAGCGTGCCTCGTACGTCATGAAGAAGACATACAGGCAAGAAGTCTTATGCACGTGGGAGGTGTGCGGAAACCTTCGCGCGAAAAGACCATCTCGTACCTCTTGAAACAGAACATGCAGGGGAGTAGCCTCACGTATGTGGGAACGTGTGGAAAGGGCTTCGCGGCTTCATGGAGAATAAAATGTCAAGGTCGTCGGGGGAAGCCTTGCGATATCCGCGACAGGTACGTCCAGCAACATTAGGGACACAGCAGCACGAGAGAACAGACACACAAGCTTCAATCGTGTCTAGGAAACGGATCGTTGAAAGGCAAACTCTGTGGCTACGCCTGCTCTAACGTGATATTCGCTTTGAGTTAATTAAAGATCAGTCGCAGTTGCGGTCAACCCATCAGCAAAGAAGGATCTCTCATCAGACAGCTGAGGATTTTGGGATCCTAAAAGACCCGGGGAATCCTCTCAGAGACCCACATTGTGAGCTGGAGGGATGTCAGGACCCTGGGAATGAGCAGCAAGTATGGCACTTTACTTGTGTAGCCTATTTTGTGCAAATATCTGGCTGACTACTCTGGTCATCGGCCGCTCAGGCTCCCCATCTACCAGGCGATGACTTTCTGGACCCGAGGAGCAACCACCATCGCGGTGCCATCCCTCGCGATGACTTGTCAGCGAGCTTCGCCGTTGGCGCGAAAACGGGGCCAAACTCGTTCCAGGCTATAGCGCCGCTTCTATTCCCAAAGACACACAAAGATACGATTGCTGCTTGCGAGCGCGGGGCTGCTGGGCGGCCGATCGTTCGAAAGCGGAAGTGCGATTTGGTGAGGTCACTATTTAGGGGGACTCTATGGCTATATGCCTGGTTGCGGCACGATAGGGGCGCATGTGAATACTGCGAGCTATTAATAACTAATACTCCATGAATCTGAATGTTTCATTCAGGTGCTTCTAAAGTAGGTCTGCCAACACCCGGCCTGCAGGATCGCTTACATGCTGCTGCCAAGCTTTTTGGAACCAGGATAGCCACCCCGAGCCTACTTAGAAGAAGCCTTGTTGGAATAGTCGCACGAGGATTTTCCGCAACCACGCTCAAGCTGAGCCTCTTGATGGATCCTTCACAATTTGGGGGTGGAAGTATAAGCAGCCACACAGGGCTCGAATAGTCCCACGATGACCTCAAATATAGTCTTCAATTTTGGCCGCAAGGCTATGCCTATTCACAGGATTTCTGGTTGAAGCTGTGTATCTTAAAATTAGACATGATGACCAAAGCTGAGAAGCAATGTCTCCATGTGTATGTTATATAAGTGGTGGGACTCTCATGGAAACGGTCTACATCAATCTCCATCACCTCAACTGCTTCATCAATTCAAAGATCTATAAGCGCCTAATCAATGAAGCTTGTCTCCGTTTTGACGCTGCTTTGCGGCAGTACCGCATTGGCCTCGGGATTAGCTTTGACTCCTAGAGCACCTAAATGTCCACAGAAGGATGGCGAAAAAGATGATCAAGTCATCGCACATTACAAGACGACGGGTCAATGTTTTAGCTATATCGGCGCTGGAAACCGTGACAAGAGCTTGGCGCCCTGCTCTGGTCCCGATGGCTATTGCCAGAAGGTGAAGAAGTCAACAACTGGAGTAGAAGGGGTAAGTCAATTCCTCATCAACCTCAACTTATTGCTAGAGCGACAAGTTGGAAATTTGAAAATTTCTTCAGTGTTTCTAATTCATGTATTGCAGTGCAAGCTTTTCATCCCCACAGGCGTCACGATCGACCCAAGCCTTTATTTCAAGGATGAGGACTGTAATCAATGGTATCCGGGAGAGTGCATGTGCGAATGCGAGTTATGCGAGGACATTGCCAAAATAGTTATTGAGGGTCTTGCACAGCTAGACAACATAATTTGCGCCGTCATGCTCTCCTCCTTCAAAGCAATTATAGATGTTGGTCTGCTGTTTGTCCCGGGAGGACAAGCGACTTCGGCCGTCAAAGCTGCAGTGCAAGGCGCCAAGTCCTTCTATGAGAACGGAGAAGAGGCTTCATCATTCTTTGGTAACTGGATTGGCCCGGCATGCGGAGTTCCAGACTTCGACTTTGACATCACTCAGGTCTTTGGGGCTCTAGTCGGTGCTCCTGATTCCATGTCGCGTGGAAAGCCTGTTGGTTGCAAGAAGAAGTCCGGATGCCGCAACCTTGACCCAGTACCTGATCCGACAAAGGTGCCGGACAAGCCCACGGTTAAGCCTACCGACAAGCCCACGGATAAGCCCACCGACAAGCCCACGACGACCAAGGCGCCTCAGACTACAACAAGCAGCACAACTTCCTCGTCGACCTCATCTAGTACCACCGGTGCTGCATGTGCCTACTGTGGCGAGTTCAATAAGAAGGCAGCTCGCGATGACAAATATCAAGTCATGTACGCCCGGGCGGGTCAACCCAACAACGATCCAGTCTGCGTCAAGCCCCCCGCAGAAGACGTTCCCAGCAAGAGAAGTCTCTCTGATGTCACTGGCGAACAACTATTCTCGCGATCATTACTCCTGCACGAACGTGCCCTCACCGAGAAGAACTCCAAGGTCGATACCACATTGGGCAAAGCGAACCAATACAAGTGGACTTGTTCTGTTGGCAAATACGCACCAAGCAGCGACGCGGCAAAAATCGCAGATATCACCAAGTACTGGACGTTTAAAGATCCTCAAAACACCAAAAAGTGTAGTGTGGAGGTAGAAAAAGTATCGACAGGGACATCCACGGACTTCGAGAGTAAGTAGCCCCAGTTTCCGGGTTGCAACAGTCGCATGTCAGACTAACAAGGGCGCAGCCGACCACGTTTTCGAAGCTCAAACCTTGGCGAACTTCATAAAGTGGCTGGCTGATGAGGATCCCGGTAAGATTGGGACGACATACGACAAGCCGAAAGCTCTCTGGGTCGAGGAAACGCTCTTGGGAGATGGGAAGACGCCATTCAAAATTGTCAGCCCCGGCAAAACGAACCCTGGTGAACTCTTCACGCCGTCTACTGGTGAGATACCGGTCGTCCTGATGGCTTACGGCTTTGGAAGATCCGACGGGGTCAAGAGTGTGTCGGGAAGCCAAGATGTAGAGCGAATACCGGCGGACCGAGGCAACAAGAACCTTGTTTTGCTACATGGAAACATCAACGGGCCAAAGGGGATATATTTCAAGAAGAACAAGCCCGATATTGCCTGGAAAACTCACACAACTCAACTGAAGAGCCGCCTTGAAGTGCGGAGGGTAAGCACACAGTAAATCCCTGAACAGAAACTCACAGACGCGGGCTGACTGAAGAGTAACGTAGGGTGTGGGGCCTTTCCAGTACCTAGGAGCCGCCGACGGTACTACAGATACCATGTGGAAGAAATGGGCACGCGTATCCAACTGGATAGATCTGACATGCCACGAATTCGACAAGCAATACAAATGGGGTTCGAGGACCGACGAGCCCAAGAACTCGGCAGGGACGGCCTCGCTCCGATCATTGTGGGCATTCTTTATCGACAAGGAGCTCGGCGAGATCGAGGACAAGGCCGCGACCTGGGCCACCGACGCCAAAGTGAACTTTGACAAGAAGTGGGACCTGAAAACCCTGACTAAGGACGAGAAGGACTGGAGAGACGACGCGTTCGGCACCACCGGCTTCGCCACTCCGGCCAAGATGAAGTTCCCTCGGCCAGCCGGTCTCCCTGCCGGTGCATCGGCTTATGGTGCCTATGGTTGGAATGACGTGACCTTTGATGCTAGCAACCAAAACCCGAACATCGGCACCCCTACCAAGATTACTTAGGCAGTACTTGGATTTGTGGTCGGTTTGGCGTTCTGGATGGTGACCGGTAGAGTGACTACTTGTAGTCATGCGGGACATACGGGGGCAAGAAGATGTGTAGGATTATTTTCTTCGATCTGGTATTGATTTATGTATACCAATTTCATTTCAAAGCTATTCAGTACGGTTATATTGCCCTTCCCGACGTGTAATGTTGTCTTCGAAACTCGATCCAGGCAGCTCCCCTGAGCAGTGTTTCTTATTAGATACTTCATTAAAAGGCACTCCTCAAGTTAGCCAACACCTGTCCCAGCTCAGTTCGAGTGTATCGAAACGCACTTGTCTCCGGCTCTTGGTGGTCCTGACCATACTCCCGTGCAAGTAGTTCGAGATAACTAGGGCGCACATCCCAATACACAGCTAGGAAGCCGCCCTCGTCTGTGTCCCAGAGTGCTTGGGGCCGGTCGATGATGACAATAGCCCGTTGCCACTGCTCATGAGAATTGAGTCGTGGGATATTAAAGTCCGCAGCTCCAGCGGTGTTTCGCGAAGCAATTTCGGCCAAGACGTGGGTCTTGCACTTGGCGATTCTCTCTTCGTCGGACGCATCAGCGGCGAGCGGCATGCCCCATACATCGATGCGATCAGGCTCCCCGCGGCCATGTGTTTCGCGCTCCTCCCGGGTCTCCCTGTGCAGCGTCTCGGCCAGGATTTTGAGGTGATCCGGATTGTCGGACTGTGACGTTGTGTCGTAAAGCTGGAAGGACCATGGAGGACGCTTATCGGAAATCGAAAAATCTGATGCTGCCCATCCCTGCGGGATCTTGATAATCTCGTCTCGTATCCAGGCGGTAAAGCAGGATGTGCCATCGTGGCTCGGTGCTTCCTCAACCACATATTGCTCGCGGATTTGGACAGGCGGCAGGCCGCCTGTCGATGGTCTTCGTGCTGCGGCGTGAGACATTTGGGACAAAGTTTGGCTGATGTGAGCTTGGGGAGGAGGGGAAGGAAAATGAGAAGGATTTATTCCGTGCTGTGCCTTATTATGTGTTCTGATGCTCACTGATAACTCACTAATGTCTCATCGACTCCAAAATAGATGTCACTCCAACGACGCCTTAAAACGCAGGGTTGGCCCACCGAATTTCGTGCCAAGAACAATTACTCCACACCACCTACGCAGGTATAAACTAAGCCACCTCTATGCCCCCTCCAAGTGCACAGCCGCTTTCGGGCCTACGACAGCGCATTGGGGCTGCGACCTGTTCAAAAACAATGCGACCATTAAGTATACAATGCCCGGGAATAAACACACTTCCACTATCAAGACCGTGAAAAGCGGCGGCGATTTTCAACGTCGATAAGTATCACTCCTAGTATCACTCCTGGCTCTCCATCCGTGATCATCCGCCCATTGCTCACTCTAACAATCACGTAACCCGCTTGCCTGCTGTTAGCCTTCTTCGGCGGTTGTCCTTATTCCTGTCTTCCCCATTGGGCGTGCGGTGGGAACCAACAACCTATGATTGATCCTTCTCATATGTAAAACCAGGGTCTGTCCTTGTTGTTTAGTCTACCAGTATCTTGTAGCACCTATTAATGTTGCATTGTACGCAGGAGCTGTACGTATATGGCATGCTTGGTTGTGGAAACCAGAGAACCCACTGATTTCTGACCAGAAGCATTGCCAATAGTCGCCCGAAGGGGTAGACCAAACAGCGTGCCGGCCGCGAAGCCAAAGACGGTCGAGACAGGTGTCCCACCTCCTGAAGATAAACCAAACCCGACGACCCGCCTTCATGCGTCGTGACCGCAAGAGAGGCTATATTAGTAACATAAACTTGATTAAGGTATTACAGTCTATAAGTATCATTACTGAAATTAAATAAACTCCCGGTTAATATACTTGGCCTTTACATATACATACCCCTTCTCTTTTCAAAACTCGCATAACACTTTAATTCTCTCTTAAAATTTCAGCCGGCGGTCCAAATCGCACCAGGCGCCCATCTTCCATAACTCCTACCATATCTGAGCTCTTAATGGAGCTTACCCTGTGGGCGACCGTTACAATGGTGAATTCACGAAACTCGTTCCGGATTAGGGTCTGAATCTTTGCATCCGTTCCAACGTCTAGGTTGCTAGTTGCTTCGTCTAGAAGTAGGATGCTGTGCCGCGCTGTTGGTTGAGTTCTTTGGATGCCATCGTTGGCTGAGAATGCTGTCGTGTTACCACTGCGACGAGGAGCGTCCTGGGCCGCACCGGAATCCATGGGTCCTGGTGCACTCGCAATATCCTTCCGAATGATGGCCCTGGCGATAGCGAACAGCTGACCTTCGCCCTGCGAGAGCGGCTGCGACGTCATGTCGCCATCGAGACCTCCCCGAGCCTCAATCGCCTCCCAGAGTCCCACTCTAGAGATGGCCGATAGAATCAACTCATCGTGGGACTTGTCGTCGATACTTCCCGACTCGCTGTCGCGGCATACCGTGGCGTGGTAGGGATCGGCGTTGAAGCGGATGGTGCCGCCAAGTGTGAGCCCTTCCTGCGGGATGGACAAGATACGCGACCTAAGAGCTGTGCGAGATACCGTGGTGATTGGTGTGTCGTCGATTAGGATCCGCCCTACACGTGCATCGCCCATTGTGGAGTGTTCCGGTGGCACAACGTCAACAAGACGAAGAAGGGCCGCGATCAGCGTGCTTTTACCACTGTGGAGTATAGCCCATATGACTTAGCTTGAAACATTCACGATAGATGGCACGAGTATAAGAGATCACTAACCTTCCGGTCCGACCGAGTATCCCGACCTTCTGCCCTGGCTTCACACATAACGAAATGTCCCGCAAGGCCATATCTTTACCACTGAGAATGATTGTCAGATGTACTATAAGCCGAATCATGGGGGAATGGCTGGTGCTACTTACTCATAAGACGCGCACACGTGCTGGAATTCGATGGAGCCTTTGCTGGGCCAACCGGTCTGTGGTTCTTGCACCTTGCCGTCATTTGCGTCTTCCGGAGGGATAGCGTCCTCTAGATTTTTGGTCCTCGCAATCGCCCCGAGCGATGTCTCCATCTGTGTCCAGCTCAGCATCAGGTCTTGAAGAGACTGGCTGAATGATAGAACAGCAGTCAGCGCCACTCCCAACGAGCCGCTACTAGTTGTGGCGCGGACCGTAAATGCCAGAACCATCAGGACTGTGGCCATCGCGGCGACCATCAGGTCTAGCACAAGTATCAACCAGCGCTGGATGCAGAAGAGAAGGTAGTAGGGCTTCTGTGATTGGTCAAGATGCTTGAGATTTGCTTCGGTGAAGTCGGCCTGCCAATGGAATGCGCGAATGCTAGCCAGACCTTCTATCGTCTCAACAAAGTGAGTAAACAAAGGGCTTTTAGCTTCTAGATCGAGGAAACGTAGCTGTCTCGACGTGCGAAGGTAGAATTTCTGGATCAAATACAATGTAATTCCCGCCACAGGCACGCATATTGCCATATAGCTCGATCCTAGACAGACGAAGATGAGCTGGGCAATACACTGCATCAAAGCTGGCAAACGGGTTAGCGGGGTTCCTTGTGGACTTTTGGCAGTAGCGCATACCAAGAACCGTTCCGAAGGCGACTGTAGGAAGGACAGCATCAACCAAAGTCATGTCCTGGCTGAAGCGGTTGAGTGTTACGCCAGAATCAATGCTGGAGAAGAATTGCATTGGTGCGCGCATAACTACACGCAAAAGAATTTTGTGCAGTTCCGCGCCGGACTTTGGAACTATACTAATCATGATTTGCCTGTAAAATGAGCACCAGGCTTATAGGATATGG
The DNA here is from genome assembly GCF_022829205.1 of Neoarthrinium moseri. Classification (NCBI taxonomy): domain Eukaryota; kingdom Fungi; phylum Ascomycota; class Sordariomycetes; order Amphisphaeriales; family Apiosporaceae; genus Neoarthrinium; species Neoarthrinium moseri. Next base: position 40,400 of record NW_026055198.1, on the reverse strand, counting down.
AAAATCATTGGGAGCAGCTTACTCACCATATCATGGCGCCTTGGCTGGAAGATGCCACTACTACCAACATGAAGTAAAGTCCAAGAAAGGCCGAAAACCTAGAAACCGGGTCATCCGTATACCACTCGAGCCAGAATCTGGGAAAATTAGACGTGAAAGTGAAGACAGCTAGAATTAGGCAGGCACCCAGAGTGCGTGGCAAACCAATAGCACGGTAATAGTACAAATATACAGACATATCGCCGGTTCGCCGTGCCAGATCTTCGAAGTCTTCCTGAGTAGCTCCCGTCACGGCATTATTGGCCGTGAGGGATGAGTACTTTTGTGGGACTCGCGTTACATTAACTTCTTTCTGCTCGTCTTTCGAGTTTTCGGGGCTGGGAGGCAAAATGTCCGATATCAGCTCGCTTTTAGCACGAGCTTTGGCTGTCTTGGTCTCGGGATCAAAAACAAGGACGTTGTCGGCCATAGAGGTGTGACGCACTGGCGAAAATTAATTCCGCCTTGACTCCTCGGTTTTGGTTAGGGCGGACTTACTTGAGTGAGTGACAAGGACTGTGGTGCACTGCAGCTTGTGTACAAGGCCTTGGTCCGAAAAAAGCCTGTAAATAACGTTCTCTTCCGTGTCCCGATCTAGAGCACTGAAGATGTCGTCCAGAAGAAGTAGGCTCTTACGTGCGTAGATAGCTCGTGCCAAAGCCTGTACGGTCAGATTAATGTGCTCATTATGCTCGAGATTTACGTCGTATACACACCAGTCGTTGTCTCTGCCCGCCACTCAAGATTGCGCCCCGGCTCCCAATTATTGTCTGGTCTCCATGTGAAAACTGCTGTACGTCACGTTTTAAGTCACACGCCTCCAACACGGTTTCATACCAGGCTTCTTCGTATTCAGTTGGCCCACACAGAACAGTGCGGAAAGAACTATTGGGGAGCCATGGGGTTTGTGAACAATAGGCAACAGAGCGCGTTCCGATGGTAAGGGACCCTCGCTCAGGGGTGATTTCTCCGACCAGAGCCTTTAAGAAAGTGGACTTTCCAGACCCTACAGGGCCAATGACCATGGTTAGTTTAGCCTCGGGTATGCCAAAACTCGCATTTTTGAGGAGCAGCTCGGCGTTTTTGTAAGGACGCAAATCCACTGCTTCGAATTTGATGAGATGCCCGCTCTCATCCCGTTTGATCCCCTCGCCGAGTTTCACCATCACATGCTGGTATGGACTTGATTTGGAGCCGTTTTCTGAGGACTTTCTCGAAGAGTGCTCATCGTTACGGCTAATCTTGGGCGAGAGGAGAAACTTTTGTATGCGGTCTACACAGCCTTCTGCGGCTCTCAGTGCAGGAATGGAACTCAGAAGGTGTACCGCCGGACTGGTGATCAAGGATATGATGGCGAGTGAGCTAAATGCGGTGACGACGGAGAGTTGGCCGCTGTTATCGACCCGAGATCGTATTGCGTAGGCAGCGAATATAACTAAAGGTGCCAGAACTTGCGGCATTGAGGCTGGAAGAGCCAGAATTCATAAGTAATCTGAAATGACAGTGAAATATGGATTTCAGAATACGTACCAATCATGTTGACCCATACGATCATCCAGCGGAACGGTTTGGATAGATGGAGTTCTCTCAGACGTTGCATCTGCAGCATCTCCTCAACAAGATTCGCCAGTCCCATCATCCGCACTGCCTTCATGTTCCGAAGGACCGAAGAGATGTTTGCTACCCTACTCTGAATGGATTTGATCCATGGTAGCTGCCTAGGACCCATGTATCTTGCGAGCCAGGTCTGCCAAGTGAAGCAAGCTGTATTACAAGATCAGAGACAAGCTATGAGATGAAACGAGTCTAAGCTGTTTATGGCTCACCTGCTGCCACAATCACTGGTGCTATGGAGATAGCGCCAATCTGCCTCGCCAAGAGCCATATTCCAATCGCTATCTCAAGAACTCGGGCCCATGTCTCATGCAAAAGTTCCAGACCACTAACAGTACGTTCGACATCGGTGCTCATGAGCGTAACTGTCTTGGCATCGTCGAGTGTTCCTGGGAAAGATTCCAGTGAGGTGACGTATATCAAGGAAACAGTGGCAGCTCGAACCATGGTCAAGGATCTGTAAAGCTTGTGCTGATATACGGCGGTAGAAATATGTAGCATGGGTCAGGTCATGACTATTGCAGTCAAGATGAGCCAAGAATTGGACTTACTGCAATACCGAGATACACCAAGGCAGTAGCTCCAATAATGCCGTATCTATCATTGGCTGTTTGTTCATTCACTGGTTCTTCTAGTAAGCTGACTGCTCGTTGAATCAGAAATGGTTGTGCATAGTTGAAAGCCACTAGACATAGTCGTGGAAGGACTACTGTTAGTAATGGGCGTCGTAGGGCCGAGGCGAGTGCAGACGCCAAAGCAAAGCGTCCCTTGTCAGAGTCTAGAACGTGTAAGAGTTAGCGTTGGAGGAGCACGCAATGATCAAAAAGGGAAATTCGATCCACGTACGCCTTGTCCACGCATGAAGAATCAGCGACTGCATCGAAGCAGATTTCAATTCAACGTCGATATCACATATTGAATCCAGCGTCAATCCAACGCGGTACCCTTGAAAAAAGGTCGAGCGGAGCCACCAGAAGAAACTACGGTTGAGAATGCCGCTGAGTGTCTCAGGAGGGAATCGGCGGTAAGGCTCTTTGAGATAAGAGCGTTTGTTCCGGGTCTGGAGACCCAGCAAGGCCAACTTCAGCGCTAATGCCGCAGAGAGCACGCTCGCAATGGCGGTCGACGGTCCCCGAAGGAAAATGGTGCGCACTTGGACGGCATCAAAGAGTGCCGAGATGCCCAAGTAGACGCTGACCAAGGAGGATGGTCTCCAAGATCGGCCGTGTTCCAGCAGGACCAGGGCAGATACTGCCACAGTGGCAACGAGAGAAACGACTCCGTAGGGGATAGCAGTCCTCAGCGGGACGCCACTCCGGTTCAACCTCGACCAGAGAACTAGTAAAGCAACATGCAGGCCAACCAATATCGTGCTGATAACCTGCAGCCGAGTGTCAGCACGGTGGAAAAAACGTATAGGACCAAGCTCACAGCTTTCCCAGCAAGAGTCTTGCTTGGGTGAGTTTTAGGCATCCAGCTCCATATTTTACGCAGCTGTACTGGAAGTATAACCAGCAGAATGGCGCACGGCACGATGGACAGGATGCTATGCTCAAAGGTCAGAGTAAAGTCGAACGTGGTGCCAGGCTCTGGGCACGAAAAGGCCGGGCCAAATGAGTCGTCTGACGAGCAATTGGCAGTCATTTCGTTGTTGAGCTCGGCCAAACAGGGCGGATGGTCTTGTGTTCGTTATGTGAGCAGCATCAAGCAGCACATGCGTTTGACCCTGACGCGATGCGGACAGGGACGACCAAAGCAACATGGCGGCTTGTCTAATGTGGCGCGTCCTGGTCGACAGGCAGGCAGCCAGTGGGGTGTCGCGTACTGTTCTCAGATGAGGCAATAGGGAACATGCCCCGCGTACATGTCAGGATGGGACGCAAGATCGACTGGCGAGGAAATGCAGCACCGCCAACCCCTCGGCCGACCGAATTCAGCGGCACGGCTCAGCTCTCGATACTTTTGCCGGGTGGGAGCCCGGGGTTCGCTGCCCGAAATCCGGCTGCGTGTGCTCTGTAGCCCTGTTGTCAACCGGTGGACACCAGAATTTGCGCGCTCTTGGCTGTCACCTGCAGCTGCAGGCGTGGCCGTTATATGCATGTCTATCTAACGTGCAGCTAACAGGACACTGCACAAAGATTCCTAATATCATGCCACCTTTAAAAGGCTGTTCCGGTCGCCAAAGAACAACTAACATTACTTAAGTCCTTATTTGGTTTCACTGAATCATCACTACTTGATCACAAGTTTTGTATAGCCTTCGCTTATAATATAATATAAGCTGGAATACTCTACACAAATCCTTTGAATTGATGTTAGCCTAAGCCAAATTTCTTATTGATGCGACGTGGTTCGGGTTTGAGGACATTCGTGGCACCCAAACCCAAGGCACAAGGACGAAGACAGCCCAGCAGAACCAAAAGCGAACGCCTGTGAGCCGAATCAGCATTGAAGAGTGGATATTGTCGGCGGTATATTGAGGCGATATGATAAACTTCTATCATAAATCATTTGGTAGTACTTTATGTCGGCTTGGTGAAACCCTAGAGAATGTCAATGATATTTGTGCTGGCCTGAGTCGTACGCGACACGCAAATGCGACTAGCACGGCTAGTTTCCTATTCTTTTTGGTAATTTGCGACTGGACATGCGAACAATACTTCGAAGGTAAGCATTACTACGGGGAAATGTGGTGAGAAAAGGACTTCAACCTCCCTAGCATCTGTTCATCATGTTATAATTGGATAATTGCCTCTCACCCTTGACTCTGACATGTATCCTTCTGGGACGTTGCTTGCGACAGAAAGAAGCAAAGAGAAACAATTCACCTCGCGTCTCTCTTTCAATACATACAAATGATACAAGCATCCAATGGAAGATAGAGAACCTAGTCCCGCTAGGGTCACCACGCACACATCGTACCGGTATGGGAAATCCTGAACTAACCCTGAGGTCCGAGCACAAAGCCTATGACTAGCGTACCTAATGCTACGATTAAAACAAACGCTGATGAAAGCAAACCTCATTATGCCCATAAACCCAACGGCAAGATCAACTACTGTCTGAGGAGCTGCTGGAAGATTCAGCGGCGGGACTGCTAAAAGCATTTCCACTCCTCTCTTTATCACCATGACTGCCACCTCCGTGGCCGGCAGACTCATGGCCATTATCTGCGCCAGCGTTGGCGTCGGGGTTGTTGACATGGCTATTGTCCCAACCTTGCGTCCGCCCTGAGGTTTCAGCGAGTGCCAGCACTTGAACGGAGTGAGAGGCAACTTTTCCGCTGTTGTTACTGCTGCTGCTGCTGCTCGACCCACTTGTGCGACGCTTCTGCCGCCGTTCAGCCTCTTCATCCGCTGTACCAGATGCGTCTGACTTGATGTCGGGCGAAACCTTTGCCCTGTATACCGATGGGTCGTCGGGCTCTTGGAGGACATCATCTTCGTGATCATGTATCAATGGATCCTCACTAGCGCTCTCTCCCAGCTGGGGAGACCGTAGTTGTTGGCCCTCGACGGTGCCATATTCGACACTCCGCAGATCGTTAGGGTCAGCTGGCGGGAATGCAGTCGCGGCCTGCTCTTGAAGAAGCGGTGCCGCAGCTTCATCATGCCGCCAGTTCTCGATATCCTGGTTTTCGCGACTCTCAGGTGTCCTCCTTGCAAAGAAACGCCTTGTACCAACGGCGACGGCCAGTATGACCGCGATAAGCAAGAAAGCAACCCCTACGACGCCAACAAACTGCGGCGTCCTTGGCTTATCGTCCTCCATCTCTGTTGATATCGTCACTGCAGTAATCCTGGCGGCAAAGCAGACGTTGTTCGCTGGGGAGAACGCAGTAATATGGGGAGAACGGTGTCGCTTTGCCTTGGTTGGGGTAGTCCAGAGGGGTCACGTTTTACCTTGCAGCTCGGCTAGCAAGATCCCTAACGCAGATCGGATTGCGTGCTGACTCACCTATACATTTCTCAATCTTTGTCATTCCCAACCGCCTTCGCGCCTGGTTTCATTGATGCGACATTTGGCAAACTGGCTGCATTATACTGGAGTTTGTTGTATGACTGCTCGATGGGTCTTAGAATCTCGGAAACTCTAAAAAACAGTCCTGAACTAGTTCGGATCGAACTATACTTCTGTATGAATTCAAGATTGTTCACACGGTAGTGGAAAGTAAGGAGAAACCACTCTCGTTGCGTCTTGAATAAGAACATCCAAAGGCTTTACTCGGGGATTTTGAACCCCGAACTCCTCAACCTCTGGAAGACGCCCTTCGGATCATACTTTTGCGCTGCCTTCTTGATCTTGTCCACATTCTCAGCGCCATACCCCGAGATAGGCTCTTGCGTCCTGTAAGCATAATTCAGGTACCTCCATCCCCAGTTCCCGTCAAGAGAATCCGCGTACTCGTCAACGTCCTTCCAAAATGATTTTACATATGGAAATGCTAGGGTCTCGTGCTCCGCCCTCTCAACGCCTACATAAATAAGACACATGAACCCTGGTCTTCCACTAGAGGCAATACGTTCCTCCAGGCCGAGTACGTTATTTCCTTGCCCCCGAGATATCATGGACTGGGTCATTGGTTGGCACTGTTGGCTGCTAGAGAGGCCTGAATCAGGACCCAGGATGGAATCGAGGGTTAGCATCATTTCTTCGTGTTTGGACGCTATGAATCGTAGAATGCGGGGATCGTTGGCGTAAGTTCCGGTGAACCAGATGGTGCTGTTACTTTGGTCAGTGTCTTGCTCTGTCATGGAATTGTGGGAAAGGTGGACTGGCATACTAGGTTCTATAATCCCGCACCAGTTCGTCAGTGATGTTGGACATAGTCGCGCTTCGGAGAGAGCTAGACGTCTGGTTCCCAACGCTTAGGTACTTGTTGAACGCCGGGGCGTACTCCTCGTTGGCCACGTTGTCGAGCATACAGCGTATGTAGAAGCTGCCGGCCAACGAGTTGTAGGCCCATATTATTATAGAGGAGCTGTAGATGTCATCACCGACTTTGTTGGTGAAGTCGACAAAGGCGTCTATGATGGCGTCCGTCTGGGCATAGTCGTAGCCTACGATGCCACCCCAGATGTGGGGGATTGAAGGATCTTGGAATTCGATGGTGTAGAGATCGAAGCGTGTGACCAGCCCGATGTTGCCGGAGCCTCCCTTGAGGGCCTTCCATAGATCAGGGTTTCCCTCCTGGTTGGCGTTGGTGATTTGACCATCAGCCAGGACGATCTCGTAGTTTTGAACCTGGTCACAGCCGAAGCCATGACTACCAGAATGGAACGAATTCCCACCTCCTAGAAGGAAACCACCGACACCCACGGAACTGGATCGTCCTCCGGTGACCGTGACACCGTGAGGGGTGAGGGTATTGTAGACCTCGCCCCAATGCGCCCCGGGCCCAATGGATGCAATCTTGGTGTAAGCGTTATAGCTAGTTGTATTGAAGAAGCCTTGGGTAAGATATTAGCCATTTCCGGCCGCCCGCTTTTCTCGATGTTGCAGATGCCGGGGAATATCTACCCATGTCAATAGTTATCCCCTCTTGGAGAGAATTGGAGAGTGCATGGGCTCCATGACCACCCCCGCGAATGCCGAAAGGGCATTCATTATCAACAATGGTGGTTATGATGACCGACACGTCCTCAGCCGTCCTAGGAAGCACCATGCACCACGGTTTCAGTGCCGCGCTGAGAGACCAATATGTCTTCATTCGCTCGTCGTACGCAGGCGTGTTGGGGTGGTAAATAGTGCCTTCCAGCTGAGCTATGCCATCAAGAGCTTGGCACTTAAGGCCCCAATCCTAATCAGTAAATCTTCTGAGTAGAGAACGTGGGGAACCAACACATATCGTCTTATCGCTGGCTAAAGCCCCAGTCACTATGGTAGCCGCTATGGCCATACCATATGCCTCCGTCCGCGTGGCCTTCATGTTTCCTCACAGTGCCCTTGGCCGTTGATACAAAATGTTAGTGGGAGTAGGGCAAGTATCTCCTTAAGTCCTTTTGCAAGCTTGCGGCATGGGATAGGCCCAGTGGTCTAGACTGAAATACGGAAAAGATGAACCATATGCGGCTGCTGCAGTGGTGGTCAGCCAGATGCTGCTTTCGGTAACTACAGCCCAACGCTTCATGATGCACTTCTTTCCTCGTCATACCCAACCCATAAGTCAGCATATTATCGACCACATATTACTTTTCCGCAAGGCGGAGCGCATCGGGAATGGAGAAGAATGGTCGCATTCACGATTTCTTCATAAGGTAACGCCCAAACTGCGCAAAGAGGACCATCTTGAAACCCAATTGACCTACCTCACCTATATCACGACATAGTATTGTTACAGGGGACAGATATTGAGTAGGTGTTGTGCAGCTTCGGCATCTGCTACCCCGCCTCTTGTGCTGTTTCGCGCCCTCGTTTTCGGGCTCTGTATGCAGGGTGTGACACACCGCAGGCGAGTTGATATGATTGGGTGACCGCGACACTGTATCACTTATAGCAGAACCACACGCAATTAGATCTGCTTCTGTGGATGATTATGTTCAAATGAATAGTCTGTTTCAATAACAGGGGGAAAATGTCGTTCATTTGCTATATACGTTGTGTACAAGCCCCCACGAGAAGACTCATTGAGCGAGTGATCCAGCTCGTACGGGTAACTTTTATATCAAACCGAAATTCAGTGCCAGTTGTTCCTGATCACGTCCACGATTACTCCATGATCTTCGTGCTGCTTCAGACCCGAAACTACAACAACAGCAACAATTCCCTCTACACCCTTGACCTTAATAGGAACAGCGCCGCCATGGATAGCATACTTGCTCGCCTGCTCCTGGCTCATGCCAAACTTGGCTCGGAATGCCTCTTCGTCCGCGTTGTACTTGCAGTGTAGCAGCCAGGTGCTGGAACCAAATCTTAGCACACTGTTGCGCTTCCTCTGTACCCAGAGTTCATTATCCGGCATGGTACCAGATCCAACAGCACATTGGAAGAGGACCTGGCTGCTATTGGCCAAAGAGATGGATATCAAAGTGGGCTTCTGCGACGAAAATGGAAGGAGTCTCGCATATAGCAGGTGACCAAGCTCCCATGCATCCTCTGCCGTGAATGAGTCCAAAGTGAAGGAGTCACACACTTCCTTTACTTCGTCTGCCTAGACTTGGAGTTAGCCTTGGGGTGGCTCCCGCTTAAAAGGAACAGGATGCTCACAGTCTCCGGAGGGCTAGGGATAGCGGCTGGCTTGCCCTGGTTGGATGCAGCAGCGAGCGCAGCCTGAAGTCCAACTCCAGGCGTCTTGTCGCGACGAGTCAATGCTTGAGGTGCCATTGTGTACTGTTGAGAACCAAATGACCGGGGATAGTATTGCTCCGTTGTGCATTGGGATCAAGCCGTTGCCGAAGGAGGGGAATATCGGGGGAAGCTCTGGATTGCTCCGCTTCCGGTGCAGAGTTGATACCCACTTTCGGGCCGGAAAATTTTGAACGACACCGACCCAAGCTACACAAACTATAGATTTTGAGTTAAACTGCCCAAAAAATCAGTAATCGAAGCAAAGATACTGGTTCAATGAAATGAATCAGCTGGATTATGGACAGACTTGGGAGGTCCTTACTAATGTTTCTCAGAGTCTCCTCTTCCTCGCTGCCTCATCTATAATGAGTACGGTTGGATAGTGTAGTTGGTTATCACATCGGATTCTGATCTCGAATCACTAATTTCCGGTAACCGGGGTTCGAATCCCCGTCTGACCTTCACTTTTGTTCCCCTCACCTTACGAGCGGCTTCTTTTTGACTGGTTCCACACAACACTATCCTCTTTGCACGTCGACGAAGGTCTGATCTCATACATTATATAACACAACCTGTGTTGCAGCAGCGCTTGACTGTATAACTTGATGCTAAATGGTTGGAATCTCGGAGAAATAGAATACCTCGACTCGCAGTGCAAAGAAATGTCAACTCATCACTTTACGTATCCATGGACATGACCATTGTGGATGTCGCTTTTTGACTAGCACAATTGACCGAATACGGCGTTATTGACACGTGTGATTGGCAATCCTAGTTCTGGTTGCAACGCCTTGAATAGAGTACTAGCTAGGTATAAGAATGGTACAAGCAACAGCCGCAACATACGCAACATCTGAAGATGTCAATTCTCTCCTCACATGCACAGTATGAAAGGTAAACTTCCCATGTGTAGAGAACAACGATTCCCGACCTAAATCTTCAGAACCATCTACCGCGCGTTCTCGAAGAAAAGAATTTTATCAATATAGAGGTAACATGATTTGTAGCTTGCGTCAGCTGGACAGTACTCCTCAGTCCGTCTAGTACAAGCGGTCAGAATTTCAAGCTCTAGTCCCTGGAGAATTGGTATTTCACTTCACTTTACAACATGCTCTAGCAAGTTTCATTCATATTCTAAAGTAGACTCTACTTCACTTGGAACTATATGGCGAAAGTGTTTTTACTAAGAGCAAATGTGCCGCCTGCGGTGATACATGAATGTCAAAAATCCAGAACTACCAGGCGCATTCACCCTCCTCATTAGAGAATGTGCCGTTAGGCCCACCCTTTGCCAACGTAGCCATCTTGACGACCTTCAGTGCTGCAACATCAGGGGAACGGCCGCCGGCATTGAAGTCCACCATCTTGGTCTTGACCAGCCCTGGACAAACGACATTGACCATGCCCCCGATATCTTCCAGTTTGGCGACGTACCGGACCGCCAACATGTGCATAGCCGCCTTGCTCGTCTTGTATGCTGGGAAATCGATCCCGTATAACTCCCAATCTCGGTCAAGGGCTTTCGTGATTGAGCCGTTCACTGAGCCAACGAAAACGACGCGAGGTGCGACAGCTTTCCGAAGCAGTGGAATGCATGTTTCGGTGAGGACTGCCGTTCCAAAAACGTTGACTTGGAAGGTCTGGTTCATGAGGTCTCGTAGTGGCATGCTGATTCCGTTGAGCTCAAGAAGGAGCCCGGCATTGTTGACTAGTGCATCGAGTTTCCCATGCTCCTCCTCGATCTGCTTCACGGCAGCGCAGATGGAGTCATCTGAGGTCAGGTCTAGTTGCACAGAGGAGGCGGAAAACCCGCGGTCTCGAAGTGATGCTGCCACATCTGCGCCTTGTGTCAAGTCACGAGATCCGATGATCGTGTGGTATGAATGCTCGGCCGCCAGGTTTTCGGCAATCGCTCGACCAAGCCCGCCGTTTGCGCCAGTGATGAACGCGATACTTCTTGTAGTCGCCATTGTTCCTTGGTAGGTGTGTCAATCGACGCGGCCCCAAGCTTCATATTGCTCGCTCTCCGAGTACAATTGGCATTCTCTTCGCGAGACAAGTTCGTCATTTATACCGCTGGAGAACAGAGCTGGCCACCGCCACTTGTGAATGAGGCATCCCATCCTTACCTATGTGCTTACGAAGGGGCGTGTGAAGTCTGCTTCAAGTAACGGCGCAGTCTGCGCCGACACTGTGAATTAGTCAGACATACCAGAAGATGCACTCGCCCTTGGTCGACTGCATCCTGACTCCTGAGATGATGGAATTGCATAAGTGTGGTTGATCAGAAATCGAGGCATTGTAAGTCTGACAGGTTCCGGATCCCCGGGTCCCGCACGTCCTTGAAAGCACCATGCGGTGGAACTCCGAGCTAAATTCGACGAGCCGATGGCGTCAACTGAGACAACTGGTTGAAGCCCAACGGTCTGGCCATGTGCACAAACTATCTATTATTGCCTTCAAGGAGCTATGGAAATAACCAAGACGATGCAAGCAGGCGTTGACGTCGTCACTTGAGCTATCCTTCGCACCCCATAAATGACGCTGTCTTCATCAAAGGCCGTTGGCCTGGTTGGCTAGCTTGCTTCTAGTGGCCAGTACCGCTCTAGTTTAGTGCTAACAGTTACAGCCCCAAAAGTACGGTATCTTACCGTGAAATGAAGCCAACTCACGACGACCCATCAAAATAGAGAGGGGATCGGCACTTGGAAGGGCGGGACCCTGCCCAAATCATCAAACTTCTCGGTACGAACTGTGGACCGGCAACTAGGGACCCCTGGGAGCTCCCAATCGACCGGGAAGAGAGGCTCACGTTGTGGGCTCGATGACGATGGGAAAGTGGTCGTCTGCACTATCTGTACAAACCAGAACAACTATTGAATTTTGAAATGACTATTCCAATGCAGTGTACAAAGAATAGACGAGACCATAGAGATGGAGATCTTCCGCTATGCAATCAGCGAAGCCAGAAAATCCAGACATGCCCACCATCCAGTTGCACTACAGCTTCTTCGTTTTATGGCGCCAAAGGCGGATCCCCGGGGTTTGCCATGCGGCATCCTGGAGCCTGAAGGCTGTCGGTTACGGGGGCTCTTGTGGTGCTGCGCCGTCGGATGTCGGGTGTTACTGCATTGGAAATGCATGGATACGAAATTGGTCTCGAAGAAAATGTTTTCCGTCCCCAGTTGGCTGACTGCATACTTGTACATATGCACAGAATGTTGCGTCCTGTTGTGAGGCTGTCACATTATGTTGGTTGCTCTTCCTGAATGCTCCCCACGGCGATAGTCTTGGTGGCCCTCCCTCTCCGTCCTAGAATCGTCTGTGGTTAGCGCAGCTTGGCTCTCCAGGTTTCCGCAGAGCGCGATAACTCAAAGAGCATGGCGGATCGTCGGCACCAAGTGAAGCGTGACTTTATTCTCCTTGAAGATCACCAAGCGCGTGTTTAGGGCAGACATCGCGGCTTTTGGCTCGATGTGTTAGCGCAGAGTTGGAGGTCTAACGCCCACACATCCCACGCCGCCAGAGTTCCGCAGCCCCTGTTGGTATGGCATCGGCAGGTCGCCGTCCACGCCATGGACCCTTGGCTTTCGATGGCCCTCAACTAAGCCCTGAAATTTCATGTACTATGTAAGGGGCATGATCATCGCAATCAGCAATTGCTGCAGCGAATATTGTTCTGTGCAACACAACTGTCGGCTTGAACCACTCCGGTTCGTCAGATCCGCATGCTCAGCAGCCCACGTTGACTAACGTCCGCCTTCCATTTGGCCAGATCCAACGCTGCATCGATCGAGATTCTAGAACGGCAGTACTAGTCATTTTATCGTGTGCCAATTCCGTAGTTCGTGGTACATAGCTCCAAGGACGTCGAGATAATGATCAGCCGCCATCGGCATTGGGTTTGAAAGCGTTCGCCCTGTTCTATGAACTTGTCAAGCCTGACATCATACCGTTCTGCCTGATCCAGAATGAATGGACTTCTGGTTGAAGGGAAACCCCCGGCACTTTGTTCCTCATGGCCGCGACAATTCTTCCAAACTCCAGAGTCACTGTTGTTATGGAGCCGGCCACGTTTAACATGGTCACTGAAAACAGCTGGAAACCAATGGGACCGCTCCAGTCCTCCCTAAGCCCCTCTCAACCTATGCCCCTTCTTACCGGTAGCGTTGTGACCCTTACCGGCTGTCAAACTGTCAGCCCTTGAGAAGTTGCAGCGCTAATGATAAGCTTCTCTCGAGAGTTGCAGGGGGTTCGGTATTACGATCAGCACCTATAGTGCTGAATGCGGGGAGATGAGGACCCCATTATGCAGGAACATTTCCCGAGTCGGCATGGGTTAGCGCGCTCTGCGGCATTAGCCCACGCAGTTTATCCCCATTGCTACATCCATCCTGCCCAGGATGCTGGTCAGTGCCAACGTGCAATCAGCGTATGCCGAAGAGGACGACGAGGTCAATGTCCATCGCCATTCGGAACCTGGCCGGAGTGACGAAATGGGAGCACAAAGGCTCCAACATGTGGGAATGTCTGTTTAGGGGTGTTTGCAGGGCGTATATATCGTGGGCCAGCCGGCTCCGTCTTGCAACTTCTTTCCTCAGCTCTCCATCGCCTCGTCAAGCCAAGCCAACTCACAGTCACTCTCTTACCACATACTCCAACTTAGTCATTCATTAATCAATAATCCACTTTCAAAATGCAGTTCTTCAAGCTCGCTCTTGCCGCCGTTTCTATCGGCTCGGCCATCGCCGCCCCTGCCCCCAAGCAGGTCCAGGCCCGCGACACCGCTGTCGTCACCATCAGCAGCGCTGTCAGCAGCGTCAAGGCCCTCGTTGAGGCCGAGCTCTCCAACATTGAGTCGGTCCTCGCCAACGTCGTCACCGACGACGTCGTCCCTCTCGTCAACCTTGCCCTCGGCAACATCGTCTCCGAGGTCGATGGCCTTGTCTCCGACATTGTTCCCATGGTCACCGGAATTGTCTTCCCCCTCGTTGAGGGTGAGGTCGAGAACGTCCCTGCCCTCTTGACTGAGGTTGAGGGTCTCGTCGCTGACATCGACTCCACTATCAACAAGCTCCTGGCCGCTGTCGTTGGTGGTAAGTAAACCCAACTTGAGCATGATAAGGAGCTATGTCTAACAATGTGCAGATGTTCTGGACGCCGTCAAGCCTGAGGTCAAGGCTGTCCTCGAGCTCGTCTCCCCTCTGTTGGCCCCTGTCCTTGGTCTTGCTCAGGGTGTCCTCAGCACTGCTACCGGCCCCGTTGTCTCTGATGTTTCTGGCCTCGTTGGCAACATTGAGGGTGTTGCCGGCGGTATCCTCGCCCCCGCCACCGGTGTCCTCGCCAAGGTTCTGTAAATTCGAGCAACCTATCAAGAGATTGGTAATGGATTACCTTCTATGATACCTCCTGCATAACTCGATATTACGGTGTTTGGGAAAGCGATATGGACTGAATTTACATGCTTATGACTAGAGGATCGGACATTAGCATTGGGAAATAATACCTGGGCGCAAGCCAATTGTACAAATCGTCCGGCAGTCCAAACAAGCTGAAGAAACTGATGTCTTGAACTGTTTCATGTGTGTTGTGCAGTGATGAGTCCGAAATTGAGTGATGTGAGTCGTAGTTGCCAACGGTAGTAAATGGTTCCTGATGAACAAGGGGAGAACTGCGTGCACCTGCTATTTGATACAGGTGCAGCAGTGACTACGTTGTACAGCCGATGCCTCAACTAATGGCGGAGTGCCATCACTCCTCTGTCCTGTTGAAACTATTCTCGGCCACCCAGCACCCTGGTGCTCCTGCACGACTCTTGAGTCACCCTACGTCTACGACATTTATGACAAAAGGCCAAGGGCAGCCTACCCTAAAACACACTCCAGTAGCCCATATTCAGGCGTAAACTTGCCAAGAACAGTTAGCCAAGGAGCTTCCGCTCTGAACATCACCTTCGTGCCTGGATGATGCTTATCGATTTGGTTCTTGCTGAGTGTTGTGGATCGTTGTCATGCTGTAACGCGGCGTAGCTAATTAGAGACATTCTTCGTCTAACACTCCTCCTCAACCAACGCCTTTCATCTTCAAAGGGCACACCCAGCCAATGCTTTGATTCACCATACAATCACCCCACCAAACTCCGAATGATTCACGTCAGCTATCCATTATGAACTTCGCCCAAATTATCCAAACGGGCCGCACGCTCACGGCGCTGGAAGAAGCGCTCCTCTCGTCATCTCAAATCCTCACAAATATTCATTCAGAGACACCAGAAGTGAATGATGCAGAGGAACATCCCACAGGAGAGCAGCGGTTACCGGACCATATCCTGCTCCGAACGGCCAAGTTTTATTTGCATCAGCCGCGAGATATCATGTCCCTGGCCCTTGCCAGCAAACAGCATTGGCGTCTTCTAGAAATGGAGATCTACATTGCAGATATTTTGAAGACGAAGCAGCAAGAGAATGATGCCATTCTGCGAGAGAAAATCCAATTGCCGATCACATTGGAGGCTTTAATGAACACTCAACTTGTAAGCATTCCAGTGGCAGCGCAGAGACACCAACTTTTCCAGCTGCGACCAGACCTCCGCATCAAGGAGACTGCTTTGCATCACGCAGCTGTAGTCAACAACAAGTATGCCGCAAAAAAGGCTGTCATTGCCAGTGCGAAGTTCTGGCCAGGCTATGTCGACGTCAAGCGCTATGGTTGCGTGCCGCTGATGCTAGCTGTCATCCGAAACTCCACCAACGCTGCCCAGGTTCTTGTCGAAAGTGGATGCTATATCGACGCTTGGCATAAAGAACCGAAAGGCGCGAGAAAGTTGGTCGCTGGAGGTTGTGAGTTTGTGGCTAATTTAGAGGTCCGAAATGGATTTTACGATAAGAACGCAGCGTTTCTCTACACGCCACTCTGCATGGCTATAGCAAAACGACTCCCGTCCCTGTCGCTACTGCTCGCGCAGAATTCTACCGACTCTAGAAGCGCAGTGGAAGTTTTAAAAAAAACACCTATGTCTCCGCTTCACTTGGCAGCCTTTGCAGGAATGTCAGCAGTTGTAGCGGCCCTGTTACAACGAGGTTACAGAAGAGAGGATCCATCACAAGCATTTCTAGGGGCTAAACCCCTCGGCCTCGCTGCTTCTGGCGTAGACAACAACATCGCCACCCTGGAGCTACTTCTGGATCTTGACAAGAGCAATCCAGATGAGCAAGTATCCTACCCGTGGGCAGGAGCTCTGGCACATCGCGTGCCCCACAACGCGATTTATCTTCTAGAGAATCACCACAGGGAACGAAGAATATCTGACCTCACACGCGAGGCACGACAGTGCCTTGAAGCAGACGATCTATTACCAGTGCTGAGGTGGATTCTGGAGAACAATGATTCTGCTGGGATCCGTTCCCTCATTCGAGAACAATGCAATAAACTCCTCAAGAAGAAGATTGGAGTCCCTTCAGCAACTCTCAGATATCTACGCGCCGAAGGTATTGTTGCTGCGCCCAGTGGTGTCCGGAAGGTGGGGACAGACAATTTGAATTTGCAAAAAGGGGGGCCTGAGTCTGCATCGGGTGTGATATTGAGTACGGAGAGCATGATAGAGGACTGAAACACATTGCTGAGCGCGTGTTCTCAATGAATGAAATTTTAAAGCCATAAAACTCGCATATTGTGATTGTTCTGTTACTGGAGATCTGGCCACAAATGGCTCAACTCCTGGATACCGAGGTGATGTGCCACAGGTTTCGCCAGCATCTGCCCGCTAAGTTAGTACTGTTATGCGGTTTTGTTTCTCCCACTTCGCATTTGGCATTATTCAATGAGTCAGTATCAGAGTACCTAGAGGGGCCCTTTGGGCTGTGATAGACCGGTCATCTGTACAGTAGTGGTTTGCCCCTATTGTCCACCCGCGGCGGAACCCATAGCAGTTGAGCCTCATCAGGCCATCGGTGCGGCAGTCGCGGACATTTCGGCTAACTCGAAACATGATTGGTGGGAGCCGATTTTTACGTGTTCATGAGTATTCAACGGTGCGGGACTGGGCCTCTACAGCCAACGTATACTTTCCGCATGTCGTTCTTCTACCAGTAGGATCAGCGCAAGCAGCCGGGCCACGTTTTCTTTTCGCACGTGCCGGGTTGAGGCTCAACTAGCGCTACTCACCATTGGGTACCATTGGGATGGTAATGTCTCAGATGTGCCACGCGAGAGATGCTTCTTCTGCACGATCTGGCGGGGTGCTTTGTCGTTGCTATCTCTCGCCGTTATGTCTGTGCTCATCCGAGCACATGACGCTATTGAGCTGGAATATCCACATTCTTTAGTCAAGGCACCGTCATAGTCATTACTGAACTCCGACATATGAGACGCAACCAGAATATTCGACCAAATCACACTTGACTACTGAAGCTTATTCCTCAAGTCATACGATGGGGCCGTTTTCGGTGTAGGAGTCATATCTCTTAGGCTGACTTCATCCCCTACAAGCTATGCCATGGATCTTGGGGTTGCAGAAATGGGCTTTTGTGGCTTGGGTCATGATATGTCAGGCAGGAGCCAGATTCGAAATGTATCGGTGCCACCATCTACGCGAATGCCTGGCGTCGAGACAAGTCGCCGAATCACACTGTCTGCATACTTCTGTTAGCATAATCATGCCTGGTTTGGTTTAGATTTGTAAAGGGCTAGACTCGCGAGAGTCTAAATGTACGAGATTTTAAGTTTACATGAGACTACCTGGATAGCAATTGTCAAATTAAACGTCGAAAGCTTATATGTGAACAAGCTTCCAAGCGGAATTAAGCAATTCTTCCCGGCTACCAGGGTAATATGGCATCTTAGGAGTATATGAACACCAGCATATCGAGGACATCCCAAAAGTTATTTCATCGCTAGACCAATCCTTTCTTTCTTCTACTACAATGGCGCGAATGAGTTTAACACCTCTTCTCGTCTTGTCCCTGGCCTGGGCAGCCTCGGCAACCGATAAGACGCTCAACTCTACCCTCGACATCTCGCTCGCTCAAGCGCCTACAGCCTTGGACAAAGTAGCGTTGCTTCCTTCGCCGTCTGACTGGAGGTTCGACTTCTTCGCACAACCTACGTACCAATACAACCCCGGCGCCGTCATCAACGCCAATGCCGCCACATTCCCAGCGACAGTGGGAAACGGCCTCACCATGTCGTGGGTGAACCTAGGTCCCTGCGCTATGCAGCCGCCGCACTACCACCCACGGGCTTCGAACTACATTGTCGTTATTGAGGGAACAGTGGAGACCTACATGATTCCCGAGAACGGCGGGGAGCTGATCAAGGTCCTGCTGGAACCAGGTCAGATGACGCTCTTCCCCAAAGGCAGCCTGCACTCGATGCAGAATATGGGTAAGTCGCGGAAGCACTTTCGGCTGGGAGTGGTTTCAACGTATACTTTGAGCTTACGCAAGCATCGCAGGCTGTGACAAGGCGACGTTGGTATCGGCGTTGAGCACCGAGGACCCCGGTACCCACAACGTGGCAAACGGCCTCTTCGGCTTGCCCCGTGACATGGTTGCGGCTGCATTCGGGGGCAGCTTGAGCGCAGATGACCTCGACACCATATATGGCAAGATCCCACCGGTGGGCACTGGGGTCACTCTTGGTTCTGCCAGCTGTCTTAAAACATGTCATATGAAGTGATTGAGCACTCCATACATGTGTAATGCCTAGATTCAGAGACAAGGTCAGGGGGTGTAGTCTGGCTAGATATATTCGTAGCGAAGTGGAGCGGTTTATTTTGGATCACTATTCAAGATGAGTAATACCTTGTGGTTTTTGAGTTCTCACTTATGGTCCCTACATTCTTAAACTTTGCAACCTGCACATAGAAGCTGTCTACATGGGTATACAGCTGCCCAAACTTGAGGTTCTAGCCGCCGCGAACGGAGACGCTTTGGCAAATCCAAAATTCTACAAATAACAACTTAATTGCTTAGTCGATAGGTGCAGACATTCGATGACACCTAGCGACGTAACACTCTTAAGAGCGAAACATCCCTTAAATCGGGCCGCATCACGCCATTACCAACTCGCATACCTAGTATGTTCACACGCCATCTTATTGGTACAAGCTCGAGAGTACCAAGGATGCAGGTTGGTCTCTGAATTACCATACAATTAAATTATCAGTAGGGTAGAGGCGTCGGTTAGCTACAGGAAGCCAGTAAAGAAACAGGGGATAGACAGAATCAACATCCAAGCAAGTAAAATGGATCTTCAGTCTATTGATTGTGTTTAAGACCCTACACAAGCTTTTGTTCCTACTTAATGCCCTAACTGCATGTCCATATCTTTCATACAGCAAACGGCCTCCCACCGCGCGTGGAGGGCTAATCTTGTAAAATTCGCGGCAGGCTGGGTGAAAGTTCCATGCAACTTCCCAACCAACATCCTTTTCTCACAGTTACACTGCGTAGAGGCTGCATATATCTTTCTCATCCCTGCGTTCAGCAATGCGGGGTCTGGAATTTTGGTCGATTCATCCCTTATTATGAACTTAGATCAAAGGAGATTCTTCTCACGGGTTGAAACCCAACAACGAAGGATCAACCCGATGTTGATTCCTGGTAGAATTGCTTCGCCGGCAACTCAGCACATTTGGAACACATGAATATCGATGGTCGCCAAGAAATACGATTTCGTTGTGGTCGGTGGGGGCACTGCAGGTCTCGTCTTGGCCAATCGGCTCAGTGAGAACAGCAATGTAAGCGTGCTTGTCCTCGAAGCGGGGCGCGATTTGACATCAGATCCTCGTGTCACAACTCCTGCTCTGTTTCCCACCTTGCTAGGAACAGACGCAGACTGGAACACAGTAACAGAACCGCAGGTAAGTCACGTCCTATGAGCGTTTCTGGCCGCTGTCCAACATTCATCGTAGCTGGCCCTTAATGGGAAGACTGTCAGCATTCCGCATGGACACGTCCTTGGAGGAAGTAGTGCTATCAACGGGCAGGCTCTTGTTGCCAACGCGAAAGTGAACATCGACGCATGGGGTGGTCTTGGTAACCCTGGCTGGAGCTGGGAAACCCTCGCCCCGTACTACAAAAAATTCCACACCCTGGATCGTCCCCCAGCAGATAAGGTTACCTTTCGTCATCTTCATTTAAATCTCATTGACAATGCTGTACGGGGTTCGGATGGGCCAATCAAGACCAGCTTTCCTGCTGGTACCGAGAACCCGGTCCCCAGAGCATGGATCGAGACTTTAGATTCATTGGGTCTAAAGGCTACGAGCGACCCTTTCTCTGGGAGCAATGTGGGCGCATACACGAATGCTGCTACGATTGACCCTCAGACTCGTCAGCGAAGCTATGCTGCTTCCACATACTGGAAACCCGTCCAACACCGACCTAACTTGACCGTCGTCAGCGGAGCCAGGGTCCAGAAGCTACTTTTACACGGTACCAACAAGACCAGAGTCGTGGGTGTAGAATATATCCACGAAGATGAGACCAGGACTGTTGATATCAAAGAGGAGGTAATCCTGGCAGCTGGGGCCTTGAACTCCCCGAAACTCCTCGAACTGTCTGGCATAGGTGACCCAGAGCTTCTGTCAACACTGGGTATCCCTGTCGTTGTCGGAAACAAGTACGTCGGGGAAAACTTGCAAGACCACCCAATGGCCGGGCTAAGTTTCGAAGTTGGTGACCAGGTGAAGACCATAGACGATCTTCTCAGGCAGGACCCCGCCGCGTTAAAGGCAGCTATGGAGCAGTACGGAACCTCACAATTTGGGCCCCTAGCCATCGGTGGTATATTCTCCTATGCCTTTCTACCCCTGCTGAACAAGATACCTGATTCGCTTGCCAATTATCGCGACCCCGAGGACACACATCCGCTCCAAGAAGCTCATACGGATTACTACCACCATCTGCTCGAAAAAGGAGAGGAATCCACAGGAGGGTTCTTCACCTACGCGGCACAAGGGAACTTCAGCTCCGGATCTGGCTCTTCCTTGATGTCTTCTGGTTTCCTACCTGGTAATTATCTTTCCATTGCTATACTGCTGCTTCAGCCCTTGTCTCGTGGATGTGTGCATATACGTAGCGCGAACCCTTCAGATCCCGTTAAGGCCGACCCGCGATATCTCGCCCATCCGCTCGACCTTGAGGTTCTTGCCAGGCATATGACTTACATATCCACCATCATCTCCACGGAGCCACTGGCGTCTTTGCTGAAGCTCGACGGGCGCCGAAATGCTGGAGCGCCAGCCAACCTCACCGATCTCGAGGAAATGAAAAAATACCTCAGGAATATGACACAGAGTGGGTGGCACCCAACCTCCACATGCGCAATGCTCCCACTTGATAAAGGTGGTGTGGTTGATGAACGACTGGTGGCACACGGGACTACGAACCTGCGGATCGTCGACGCGAGTGTGTTCCCCATCACTCCAAAGGGCAATCCGATGGCGACAGTCTACGCAGTCGCCGAGCGAGCAGCTGACTTGGTGAAGGAAGACCTAAGAGACAGAAGGGAAGCAACGAAGGCCGAGTAGCTGAGTAGACTACTGACCACGGACATCCGATCCGCGTTGGAGGTCTTGCACTGAGATTATCCGGAACATCGATCACTTCTTCACATCCTCTAGCATAATTATCATGCGAATGAATCATGTTACTTTCGTGGCCACCTTTTTGAACGGGCTTCTCGTATTGAAATTCTGATTAAAATAGCTATTCTGCGTAGTATGAAAGGACTGCGTACAATTCGCTTGGGTATCTACTAGGGTATCTGCGCAACGGCCGGAAAATGAAATGAAAATTTTCTCTGCCCATATTACCTCACATTGCCGTCAAAAGAAAGTCCATTACTGGAGAAATGGTTGTTGAACCCGTGTCATCGTCCTTGCTCAATGCTCATCGATGATTCCTTCCCTACACATACCGTCCAAGGCTCATCGATCATAAAAGACTGCCCACATCCCCACGGCTTTCGAGGCTCAGGCGCGAAGTCTCCCTGAGTTCCTGCATCAGCAAGTTCATGCAGTTGCTGTCGCCTGGCTTCCAACTTATCCTCTCGCCGGCACTACTCCACCGGCGACTTCCCCTTCTGCTGTTCGCTGCGCTGCCTCTGCGACTACCGCCGCCTTCATTTTCGGCCACCCAAAATCTTGTCAGGGGCGTCTTCAGAGCTAGTAGAGACGAGCCAATTGTATCGCCTTCGCTGTCATCGGGCTGGTCCGGCTTGACGGTGTTGACAGAGCTGCTTCGGCTGTTTCCTGTTGGGGCTTTTTCTTCTTGTCCGACCCCGGGTTCAGTTTGTAGGGCAGACTTCCCTGAAGGTGGAGGCATGGGCGATGGCACACCCCAGCGATTCATCAGTTCATCCATCATCTTCTCCTGCTGTTGAATACGACGTCGTACGGCGACTTCGGCTTCAAACTCATGTTCCAAGGGCGTACGCGGGGTTTGAGCAGCTGGCGGTGGAGGCAGCACCACTTCTTGCACCTCAGGTTCTCGGAGTGGTGCTGCCTCCGGTTCAGCCTTTGCAACGTCTTGTACTGGTTCAGAGGCAATAGCAGCTATTTCTGCTTTGGGTTGTTCGAGTTGCAATCGAAGCTTTGATCCACCCTTCAATCCTCGCCTTTTCTTGCCCACAGTCTTTTGCTGTGGCATAAGACTAGCTCCCTGATGAGCACCGTCGAAGTCTTCGAATAATGGTCCTTTTCCAGTCGCATCTCCATCTGTCGCAATCACAGAAAGCATTGACCGTCGTGCCTCGGCCGCCATATCTATGATGAATTCATCCATCAACAGCGGAGCTCCTTTGCCATCCTTCTTCATTTCCTTCAATGTCCGAGTCATGTTTTCCAGCAAGGGGTCCAGAACATCAAGCCATGCATCACTGTGCCTTTGCAGACGTCGAACCCGGCGTTCAAGCTCGTCGGTTGTGCGTGATTTCTTGCGCGAATGCTCGCTGGACTGCTCAACATTGTCTTTAGAGGGGTTCTCCTTCTCACGCTTGGAAACTGTGAAGGCAGCCTTGGCGACCAAATCCGCGATTTCTTTCTCTTTCTCCAGTTTTTGCTTCTCAAAACGTTCCTTTACCACGATACTTCGACGCCGGGGTTGAGGATCGAGATCCTCCGGTTCGACAGCCTCTTCTTCTGTGTCAGGTTCCTCTCTGTCCAGTTCCTTGTGGCCCCGTCGCGGTGGAGTTCGGTCCCACGATGCTGGTGATGTAGTCGAGCACATGATGTGAGCCGGAAGGCTGAGTCGCTTTAGTGCTCTGGCCTGCGAAGAAGGGGAAACGGTCGGTACGCTAGACCTTCCAGATCCTTGGGCATACGTGGCCTTCGCGTGATCGATCGTTGCAGAAGGGACTGCGGACACCTTGATTGGTAATAGCTTTGCGCGAGAAAGTCGTTTAGTGTGCGCTCTTGGTCGCAAAGGGGACCTGGGAGGTAGATGTGGAGGTGAAGTGTTGTCAAAGCTCAACACAGTCGACACACGTAGGTTAGAAGTAGGCGAGAGAAGCACGCCGGGCTTGACGCTGGCAACCACCATAATCGGTGAAATCGTAAGCTCACAAGCTGGTGCTTTAGATAACTCAGGAACTGGCTCCGGTTCAATGACTTCGGCCAATATCGGCGACATACTCCATTCTTGACGAGTCGGAGTGTGTATCAAATCAGTCCCAGATTGATCTGCTGTGGGAGCGGCCGCTGGCACTGTGTTTTGAAGGATCTGCGGTTTCTGGATGCCCAACGTTGATGGCGACTCTGCTTGATGACTTTCATGTGCCTCAACAATGGATGCAGAAGATGCGTCCACTTCTTTTGCGAGAGGGGAGGGGCCACGGAAAGAAGGCTTGCGGACTACGGGGCTCTTATATGAGAACCATCCGAGAATCGGAGAGTCGACAGACTCAAAGCTGGACGGTCCCTGAACAGGCAGCTTCATGCTGGATCGAGATAGATCGATACTTTGCTGTCGTATTTCACCTGATTTCCCCTTTCGCATCATCCTTCTCTCCGCAATACTCATGGGTTTGCCGACACCTTCCCAGCCTGGGATGGCTGTTTGGGGTGGAAGGCCCCCTTCAGGACGGAGTCGGCTTGTGTAATCTGAGCGCGCGTCATACGTATTTTGCTTGGAACCGCTTTCTGACGGTGGTGGGGACGATGTGAATGTCTCCCGTGTGTAGTCGATGTCTGATGTTGAGTCTTTTCTGAATTCATCATCGGGAATGCTGAGCACAGTACTGGCTGTTGTCGCATTGCTCCTCGTTGACTGGCGATTGGAGTCGCTGGTTGAAGTGGATTGCCTGTAAGATTCTGTTGTATACGTAGCGGTACTCGAGGTCGATAGTCGACGGGAATCTGTATCGCTCACGACTGATTGCGCGATGGACTCGCGACGGTCCTCACAGGCCGTTACAAATGACGCCGCAGAATCAGGCCGAACTATCGAGGCATCATCTGCTGCTAGCATTGACTCCTTTGAGGTCATGACGTCTGCTGCCGCCGCGAAAGATAACGTTTCCGCCTGTATTGGGGCTTCTGCAGCACGCAAATCGACTGGCAAGGGGCGTTGTAAGCCTTTGGAGGCTGTGGTGATATAATCAGACTGCGAGTGTGAAAGACCAGGGCGTGTTGGTTGCATAACGATCTCATCCAAGGAGATGGCGGTAGAGAGAGATCTGTTGGCTTTTTTGCTCGATGTTCGAGGTCGTATGGTTGGGGGAGATATAGCTGAGGATAGGGTCGGCGCTCTCGAGTTCAGGCTGCTTGCTGGAGACGGCGACCTTGAACTCCGTGGGGGTGATGGAAACGTCATGGCAGCAAGCATATTTGGAAAACCGGGTGATTCGGGGACCAGAGCTTCGCTAGGTACAGTCAAGGTGGATTTGACTACGATAGCTGGTGGCTTCTTTGCCGCATTGCGGGGGGTTGTGGGCGATGACAGCCTGGAATGCAGGCCCGGTAAACTATCCTGGCGTTCTCTGTTGCTTGATGACATTGGTGAGGTTGGTGGCGATGTTGTAACGGAATGAATCTTGACTTCGGGCCATTCAAAATCTCGCAATTGTCCTGATGGTGGTGGCGTTGCAGGAAACTCCACTACTGAACCCTGAGATATTGAATTTTGATGTTTGGGACCTGTCTGAGCTTGTGTTGCTGCAAGAGAAGACCCTCTCGGACTTGGCTGCATCCCATTGTATTGGTCAATAACGGGAATCGTCCTCCGCAGAGACGGCTGAAGCTCATTCTGCCCATCGACGGAATCCCGTAGAGAAGAGTGTCTATCACTGTGAAGAGCACGAGTCACTCTTCTTCCCCTAACGGTATCGTTTGCTGAACCAGTACTCCCATGCCGTATATCGACTTTCTTAGGTGAACCCTCCAAGGACCCCGACGAAGCCGGGAATGTTGGGCTTAGCGCCCCCTTTGAAGATGTCCTCTCCGGCCATGAAGGCGGGTGAAATTTCGGCCGAGCAGGAGCATCATTAGAGGCGGGAGATTGTGCGCGAGGTGTAGCAGCGTTGGCACTGCCCTGGTCGGAAAGATCTATGGTGGCATAAGGGTATCCTTCTATAGTCTTCTTCGCAACAATCCTGTCAGAGAGCTGAATGTCGGAGGGTTGTAGTTGTAGGGACATAGCTGGTGCCCTCCCGCGTTTCCTTCTGATCAACGACTGTATGGACCGTTTCCTGTCCATCGGCCCGGACCCTGATAAGCTGAAGAAGTTGTCGTTCGACGCGGTAGAGTGACGTGGCGGCGCAGTGGTCCGGAGGAACTTGGCCAGGTCGCGCAAACTGTGTCGCTCATTTTGCTCGCCCTCATTGTCCTGGGGCTCAAGCTTAGCAGACCGCGATGAGAAGCTGTTGACAGTATCCAGCATATTAGATGTGGAGTGGGAGCGTGGTAAACGCATCCGCTTGAATGCCGCCTTCTTGGACATGTCCTCGACGAGGCCCGTCCGCGTCCCGGTAGATCCATCGCCAGCCTGGAGCGACAAGCGTCCCGGCTCGAGCGGCGTTCCGGACATGATGATTTGCGAGAATTGTGAAGAAAACCGCTGAAGATTCTTTCCTAGTGAGTGCGAGCCATAGGCGTGTACTATACTAGCAATGTAGTCTTCTCAATGAATGAAATCAGTATATGTCCCTTCATCGCATTGCGACCCCAGTGGATCGGACTCCAAGTGGTTAGAAGCGAGCGTGGCAGTTTGTCAAAGACAGTTGTCGCGGGCGCGACCTCTGGACAACGAAGGTCTAGCTGTTGATGAGCTGAAAGTTGGGACAGCGGCGCGGCTCGGATCCCAAGAGCAGCAGTCACTGCGAAAACAACCAGGGGCGCGACGAGCGTAGGGCAGAGCGTTATGTGGGTGAAGGATTCAGGTACGAAAACTGCAAGTATCCCACTTGGCCTGCAGGAAGAAATGAGCGACTCCAGATAAGGTATCGCACCACAGAGACGGCTGCCGATCTTAGCTACAGGTTGGTGCAAACGGGGGTGCGTTCAATCACAACGGGCGCCTATCTTCGACTCATGGAGTAATACACGTCTGTGACAGGACGCTTTTTCGCAGTTTCTCCGACCATTCGAGGTCGTCTCCCATTGCTTAGCACCGGAAAAGAGCCACTTGAGAAATGACGGCGAGGCTATCATCACTCGATGCTTTGGACTAGATATATGCCGGCTCTTTCTACATAGGTTTAGGGAAAGGGATCGGCAGCTTGTCCAGGGGTCAGGACTAGTCAGGCAACGCTACAGATTTGGCGCCGCGCTGCTGCCGTTCCTGGGATAGCTCGAGGTACCAGGCACATCTAGTCGGCCGTATCTCGAGCTACGTTGACTGATTGACAGTCAGTGGGGGCGCGGCCGTCGTGCAACGCAACAGGACGGAGTCCAACGGATTCGGAGAACAGGGGAAATTGGCAGAGCGTTCCTAGAGAATGTCATTGCACTGGATATCCTCAACCCCTTCCTGGTCTTCGATCCTCTGCACCCACGTGGTCAGATGCCTGCCACAGAGATCGGCGGAACCGAGAAAACGCCATGTTGACGGGAAATGGGGATAATTTAAATGAGGGCAGATGGTAGTGCCGTGCGGGGGGTTAGGATTCGCCGGGTCTCTGCAAGGGGCGGGCCCCAAGCGGGCATTTAGCGATGCCATGCCCGCGGGCCCCCCTGTCTCCCATGGTTTTGCCCTTTGGCGGCCAAGCTGGGTCCAAAGCTGGCTGGCTGGATGCCCCGGATGCCGTCTCGGTCAGCGCCTGGGCTGCGGGCATCTGAAAGAAGAGTTGGAGCGTGCGCCAAGCGGCAGCCAGATTGCGCATCTTACCAATCTGGGTCTCTTACGAGTCTCCCGTCGGCTGTCGCCTCGAGGCGAAAGAGACCGACATGGGTGGTTCGCCATCGGATCAGTCATGTCCTTCGATCTGGCCGTCCTGGCAGCGCGGCAGCCTGGTCACCGTCCCTCAAGCTCTTGGCTGAAATTGATCGTCGTCCTGATTCATGGGCTACCCAGATGCCTGTGGCTATCACCCGCCCGTTGGCCGCCTCGCTTTTCGTACGAGTTTGGTGGAAACGTGTTGGTGTGCCAAGGATATATCAATAAGGTACAGCCGAAAAGTTTCGGGGCCGGGTCTGTTGGCCAGCTGTGCTTCTTCGTAAGGCTAAGTGCGGATCTAGTGATTTTGCCAGATTTCGCCCGAGCATAATGTGATCATCCAGAATAAGTTGCACGCCGTCTCCGATTCGTATTGCTGCTAGTGTACTGAGGTAATATGATGGTCACAAGCTCGTGCATTTGTTAGTTTGGTCCCAGAGAGCACAGCAAACGCTAAAGTGCCTTCTCCGAAGGGCCCAATCGTGACAAGATATGATTTTCTACAAATGCGTATTGTTGCTTCATATTCAAGTAACTTCGAACTGATATAGATGAAGGCTTTTCAGGAAACCTAGGCTCAACCCGACTGTTTGAGAGGAGATGGCGGAACCCCGGGTCAATATAGTCTCATGACGTCAGATACAAGTTTATCAAACACCACAAACGAGATGGTTACGATTCCTCTCTAACCTACTGTTCATCAATCCATGACAATTGCGAAGATGGTCAATTTAACAAGCCTCAACCCGTTCTCCCCCAGCGTGAAGGCTACTGCCGTGGTATCTGATTTACGGATCTACCCAATCAAGTCGTGTCGCGGCATCTCCGTGCGCTCTAGCTTCGTCACCAGAAAGGGGCTTGATCTGGACCGAAACTGGATGTTTGTGGCGCCCAAAGATGGAAAGCAGCACAAGTTTGTCACTATTCGAGAAATCTCCGAGCTCACCTTGGTCGAGACCGCGTTCGCTAGTGCAGCCGGTCACGTCGCAGAGGGCGGAGAAGACGATCTCGAACTCGTTATCAGCATTAGGAACCACCCTGAGAAGCGCGTGATGATACCGGCCAGGCCGACTAGAGAATGGCTAGAGAATCACACAAAATACGACAAAGTCGACATCTGGGGCCTAGAGACAGATGGTTGGGTGTATGGCGATGATGTGAACTCGCTCATCAGCGACTGCATCAGGCAGGATGTCAAGCTCGTGTACAAAGGCCCAACGCCAAGATTTCTCCGGGGAAATGGCGCTCCTGATCAGTTGGGCAGGGAGGAGTCGACGAACTTCCCCGACGTGCTACCCTTGCTCCTTGCTAACGAGACATCACTGCACGAACTTAATGGACGCCTCAAAGTCAAGGGGGCAAATGAGATTACGATTGAGCGCTTTCGACCGAATATCGTTGTTCAAAGTGGTGAAGCTTGGAGCGAGGATGACTGGAAGAGGGTTCGCATCATCAATGGCGAAGCCCCTTCTGGTACTTTCGTGACCTCGGGCCCCTCTACCATCGATATCGATGTCCAAGCGCATTGTGCACGATGTCAAGTCCCAAATGTGAACCCCGAGACCGCTGAGAAGAACGCACATGAGCCCTGGGATACCCTGGTCAGCTACCGCCGCATTGATGACGGTATCAAGTGGAAGCCATGCTTTGGTATGCTTAGCTGCCCCCGCAATGAAGGACGGGTTAGAGTGGGAATGAAGATGGAGATCATTGAGACAACGCAGAACCATGTATATATCAAAGGTTTCTAGTAGGAATACAGGGTAGTCGATGATATTGTTTTCGATAACATGTGCATCAAAAAATTTTGCCACTGCAGCATCGGAGTTCTCCTGTAGATATCCTGGAAGATCCCAATTGGCGACAAAAACAACCTTTTGTAACCATGTAGGTCTCCTCGAGCAAAAAGAGAAATTCGATGGCGTATCAGGCTCGTTTTTCACTATGATATAATTCTAAGACATTCTTGAAAGGGTCAGTGAGACCTCTGAATGCCGCATTCTCCGTCAGATGGCTGCCTGTGAGCTCCGGGTTGGTCGAACCTCGATACAGGTTTCTGATGGTAATTTGTATTCCGGGTAGCATGTCCAAGTTAGAGGCACTATGGACTGCAGAGAAACTCCGCAAAGATGTCACATTGGAGTGTTGCTCCTGCTCTGAACGCTCAAGAGGCGACAACAACGTAGTCCAACCGTCGACCTTCTCCAGTGAACCAATCTCTGGTTCGCCCTCAGTAAACACGGGCGTCCTCCCATACTCCTCAAGAGGATTCAAAATTTCGAACGAGTGTTTGTCACATTTAGTGGATATCTCCTCGTTTAGTCGAAACACAACTTTGACGCCGAGTTTGTCGTCATTAGTGTGTACGTTGACTTTAATGCTTAATGCGAATTTCGCGACTGCCTCAGATATAACCTTTCTGCAGCTGGCACGGGATGAGTTTGTTCCTACATTTAGGTCAATGTGCTTCAGCAACTCGTCTACGAGAGCCCCGGCAAAGCGCTCGACTACATCTTTGCGCTGGTCCTCGTTAAGTCGTCCTGTTATTGTGATAATGGAAAACGAGTCGTCAGCTTTCATGTCCGCGGTGAAGCCCCCTGGTTGGTCATTTAGATGGACCGAGTCGGTGTAGTCGTGCCTTTGACTCGTAGAAGCTGTCGCTAATTGACCAGATTCGAGTTCTTTGTGCTCCGCCAATGGAGACTTAATTGGGAGAGTCGGGGGCTTTGTCGAGATTGTTCTTTGATGTGTCTGAGCAGAGGTTGTAACAGTTGCGGGGTCTTCCGTCTCCTCTCCTTCTGAGTCGAGAGGCTCTTGCGAGGAGCTGACTTGGGCTTTCCCGGGTTCTGGCTGTCTAGCGTACGTTGTCTCGTTTATGGCACTATATCGTTCTCAGATGATGAATCTGCTCTGTGATCCCGCCGCCCATCCCACACCCCAGAAAAAAATGGGGAGGGAGCTTAACTCTTTTCTCCTTTGCTTGCCTGACCTCCTAATCCTTTGTGGTCGCGGATTCGTTCATCGGTGACGCTTGTGTCACTTTCTTCAGCCGATTCTTCTTCTGATCCTTCTATCTCTCGCGCCCACTTCTCTGCACGAGCCAAGCGCTCTTTGTATCGTGAATCGTTCTTGTCGATCATTGTGGTGTACATATTTTCGTCCTAGTCTGTCTGGATGCCGAAAAGACGCTCATTTTGCTCAAATTAATCCTACGGCGCGTCGCGCTTGCTTCTTAAGTCATGGATGGTATGATCAGAGGAAACTGTGCCCTTTGAAGCGGCAGTTGAATGAACTACTTCATGATCATCCTGGTGCCAAAATCCGAAACGCGTTTGTCCTGTATCTTCCAGTTGAAAGAGAATGACAGGCTTCAATGGAGGAGCCCTGCCCACTGGTTTGGGCCTGGATGGCATGTTTTTGAGGACAGTGCAGCGGGAAAGTCGCAGAGCTCTGTTGAGGTAGTGCATATTTCAGTTTTGGAAGAGCTGTCAAGGGCCGGCGTCATACGACGCGAACGGGAACATGGTCAGACTTCGGAGGATTGAAGTTGGAGAAAAGTCACTCGTTACTGTGATGGTTGTTGCCAGCCTCGTGCGGCTGATGTGTGGGGAATAAACACGCAGAAAAACATGACAACCAGCCTGATCTAATAAGGGCAACAGAATTATTAGGCACATGATTGCTGTGTTAGAACTCGAGTAGCTCTGAAATGGTTAGCTTGTGATTATATCATTCTGGGTGGGACCTGCACCAGCTATTGGTTGCTGATGTTTTCCAGTGCGTTACAAGTCAAGATAAATTCTTTTCTATGCCTCGTCCCACTTCACCTGGTCGCCGCACAAGTTGCCTGGTCAGGAAGTTCCCAAATTTTCCTATGCATCCCTGCAACATAGTTGCAGTGGCAGTCTGGAATAACCCCGAATATACGATAGAGCCGTCTAACAGTCCAGTGAACGTTGCGAATGCCTATCACTCATACCCAGACCTGTATTAAGCATAGAGCTTACCCACTTCCGGTGCTGAAACCTCATCTATCTTGGTACCAAAGCTGATGTGGCCCACGGAAGGAGCGTCTTCTTCCAGATCATCCGAGTCGTTCAGCGGCCAGCCCGCTGGGACACTGACCACACCCCATTTGAGCTCACATTGAGAAATTTTAGTCAGAAGCTCGTTTGACCCATGTGAAGCGGCTGATGCGAAGCAATCATCAGAGTTTTGACCGTCGACTGGACGCTCTGATCCAGTCTCAAGTTCTGCGTCGTCGGTCGCCTTGGAATCGGCTTGTGAGAGTGGAGAGACATGACACGATGCCGCTATCGCAAATGAATTGCTGCCAACGATGATACTGTTTTCCGGCAGTCGAAATAATCCAGTAGCGACAGGGATGCATACCAAAGTGTATGAGAGTACGAGGAGGACCACCAAAGACAAACTTGAGTATGCTGCGGCGACAAAAGCCTGGAACGGCATATTGGAGAAGTCAAGTCCTAGGTTATATTCTAGCTGAGAATAGTAGCCCCCAACAGAAAGTGTCAAATATAGAGTGTTTGATAAGACCCAGTGTAAAAGGATGCTTATCAAGATCAGTGGCACACTATACTTATAGGGAAG
The DNA here is from genome assembly GCF_022829205.1 of Neoarthrinium moseri. Classification (NCBI taxonomy): domain Eukaryota; kingdom Fungi; phylum Ascomycota; class Sordariomycetes; order Amphisphaeriales; family Apiosporaceae; genus Neoarthrinium; species Neoarthrinium moseri. The sequence goes on along the minus strand of NW_026055198.1, from coordinate 8,475 downwards.
TTGCAATCGGTATGTAAACCTTTGCTTGCCTTTAGGGTCCGAGACTCTTAACGGCATGTACTTCACACTTAATGCTGCCCATTCTACGCCCATTTGCATTCTGGTGAATAGATTGTTGAAGGAAAAATAGCAGAATGACAAGAATAGTTGAGGTGAGTTCACGACAAGGACAGTTAGACTGAACGGTAACCCTGATATCAGCCCGATTATTGGATTCGCCGGATCTTGACCAAATCTTCCTGTTCTTGAACGTTTCAGTTACTACTTCCTAATAAGAACATGTATACTTACAAGCCGCCGGCAGATAGCTGATTTAGGTGAATAAAATAACTGATAGTAGCCATACTTAAGGCGAAGAGTATATACGAAGAAAGCCACACAGAAGCAGGTACTGCGTGAAGCCGTCGTTTCGGTTGCTTTTGCCATATGGATGGTGTAGGTACTGCCATCTTGGCGCGAATGTACGATTTTCCGCAGGGCATCGACTGTCTTGGCAGACATAACCCTCTCGTAATAACAGATGGTTCGCAGATATGCGACTCTACGACGTCACCGAGTGTTACTAGCGGATACGAGCTGTGGGTATTGATAACGCAGAGGCACAAGATGACCTTGACCAGTACACACACAACTACTACCAACAGTAGTATTGTAGAGAGGCCAATTCTGCATTGGGCGTCGTTCGGTTCGGCCAAACAGCACTTCAAACTGTGCTCGTTGAATCGCTTCTGGAATCCATAAAAGGTAACGTAGCCCAATTCGTCATGATAGAAGGCGTCGTCAAAAAAGGCAAATGTCCACAATCCTGTGGTTGGGTTGCGCTGAAGGTTGAGGAACTGTGTGCATCTGTTTTCAACTTGCAGTGAAGCCGTCATTTTCAGATTGAACTCATCATAAACGTTATAAATCCTCATGAAACAGTGCTGCTTATAGTCGAATAAGAAATTTGTGGCTTTCGCAGGTATATGGTCGTCCCAAAATGATGTACTTGACGAGAAATTCCATACCTCAGAACGCAGCCATCCGTTAGGGTTATCAACGACGAATACGACGTCCCGATATGTGTGTATACCCATCCCATTGAAGTAAAAAGCCTCGCAAGTATCAACGTCCAATCGTTTCCATTGGCTTAGATCGGTCTGCATCTCTGACATTTTTTGCTGTCCTTTAGGGTCAGAATAGTAGTAAGGCGTATAACTCGAAAAGTTGCGGTATTGATTGTCAAGGTAAAACACCCCGGCAGCTCCAACGGCGGTGCCTGGCCAGTATCCTGGGCCTCCAGCAATGAAGGGTTCTGCAACTATTGCCTGATTATAGTGCTGTCCACGATAATCCACTGCGAAGACTGCACTGTTGAAGAATAAATGAATGGGAAGGGACGATAGGAAGAAGAGCACCCAGTAGATTGTTCGGGTCCTCGACACCCTGAAAGCATTTCGAGCCGAAGGAACACCAACATCAAGCCAAGACCCTTTGCTATGCGCGTCATCCAGCTCTGTCCTGGTTGGCGAGTTCAGCACCTGCATAAAGAAATTGGAGGAAGCTAGGACGGCGGTCGAGACTATATTAATTAATAGATGGAAAACCGTGTTGAGTTTTTCCGCTCGCTCGGTACTACAAGCAGCGGCAAAAATGACAGTGAGTTGGCCGCCTTTTTCCGATTTCGCGTAGGCGATGACGAGGATGATGCTTAGAGCGATGAGAAAGATCACCACGAGGTACGTGTTGATGATAGCGGCCCTCATCCATCCCTTAAAGGGGCCTTTCAGGTAACCTGTCAAGGCCCCTGCTTTATTTCTCACTTGGGTCGGAAACATCCTGATACCTGACAATTAAAGAAACTGGACTGAGTATAGTATAATAGTGGTAACTGTCTTCTGCTGCTTTGACGTGTGTCGTCTTTTTATCAAATGATGATGGAGCGATGGCAACAAAATGTCACGTAGTGACTGAGGTGGCAGTACTAATGAGAGGTAAGAAGAGGGAGAACTGATTCTCAAAAGTGCGGGAGCAGCCCCCCGAGTCAAAGCGCTATATTTGACCAAAGAGGTGCTGCACATGTGCTTATTTTCGGCGAGGCTGCGCTGCTGCATTCGACACTAATATGGCTGCGCCAGGATTGTACTACAGTAATGGGCAAGACCAGACGCAATCGCAACGCACAGTATGGGACAGCTTATTCGGAACCTACTTTTCAGTCATTTCATCCGTCGTACAATTGCCGACCCCACGCACGTATATCGGTGCGCCACCATTCTCGCTAACCTCTCCACTGGGGCTGGCAGTGGCAAGCCGCAGTGTTGCATTCGATACTATGCAGTATGTGCCAAATCCATTTGTTGAGATTACCACAAAAGAGCACGCCCGGTACCAAGTTCATCTACTACACTGAATACTCACATAAATGGTTGGAGCCCGGTCAATTATTCGCTAATTATATACCCAAACCCCCACCCCCTGCCTATTTCCCCCCTTGAGTCCTCTAGTATAATGATGGAAATGATCTCCCAGTAATTCTTCATTCATGTGGTGCGACGTGACCTAAAGCCATTCTACGTGTTGGAGACATAATATTACGGTGGCTTTGACTGTGCAGAATATAGAAGAACTTCCCAGTAAGCCTACGTCCTTGGCGTTGTAGATTGAACAAGATATCACAAAGTTCGCAAAACAAATACTGGATTGCTGGATTACCGCGTATAATACCAAGAAATTGAGCACTTCTGCTCTAATCGCTTGATTTCGTCATGGTAGAGAGCCATTTTCGTACATATAAGGAGTCTCGGTCCCTTGTTTTGATCTCATATAAATTCGATGTTCGCTTTACATGTTCTTTCTCTCATCGTTGTCTTAGCTGCGCCATGACTGGGCACTGAATGCCGCTGGACGTTTTGCTTTGTCGAAGAAGCTACCTTCTATCTTACGTTCATTTTTGGGAACCTTTGCATTGCTTGGAGGACCACTGCTATCCAGACCTCATGAAAACAAAATAAGAGCTCAGGATGCGGCGGAGCGTGAAGCCCAGAAATTAATTCACAAATGACTCAAGAGAATTCGAGTCGCATTTCTCGATACCAAGACGTATCTACTGCGGTTGCACCCGGTGGGACCGGACACCCAACCCGTATAAGTAAGTAGTGTAGGCGCGACAGCTTACCAAAACATGCGACTATCAATTCCGCCCTTCGTGAGAAAGAGTAGTCTTGGTAGATCTAGTAACAAACGAACGTCCATCGAGAATCTCATAAAATGGAACTTGGCGTGTCTTATATTTACTCATGAATAGGTTCCTAAACTGTCTAACAGCTCCAAACCAGAAATGCAAGGCGGCCTGAGATCTGATACAACAAGCTGCCGGAAATTCAATAAAGGCCGCAAGGTCCGGACCTCATTCTTCTTCTCCTTTCTTTTACCCTTCTCAACTCCTCTAGTTACCAGGCGGTACCATCCGCCACGTCAAATCATACCCATAACAACTCGTCGAGCCCACCGCGCCCTTCTGTCCCGCGCCCGCCACGACGGCGAGGCCGGCGTCGAGGAACGCTGCGACGTCGCTGGACGCGATGCGGAAGGGGTCGTTGCCGTCCTCGGGCTGGTTGACGCTGACCTCGAAGCGGCAGCCGCCGCCGTCCGCCACGGCGTGGAACATGCCCTGCTGGAACGTCGTGAGGATGTAGTTGGCACGGCCGTCGCTGACGCTCCGGCGCAGCGCCGCGCACGCGTCCAGCCAGCCCGCGGTCGCCGACGAGCCCGCCAGCGCCACCGTGCTCGTGCCTGCGCTCGCCTCGCAGAACGGCGATGATGTTGGTGTCAGCTTCCACCCGCAGCACCCGCCCGGGCAGCTCGGCGCCGTCGCGATGCTGTCTAGATACGTGCAGGCGGGCCCCGAGGCCCGCGGGCTGAGGACCGGGGAGGCGAGGGTCAGGGTCAGGCTTGAGGCTTGGAGGAGGAGTGTGAGGAGCATATTCGGGAGATACATCTTGAATCTTGTTGATGGTGTTGTAAGTCAGAAGGCTCCTTAGTTTGTGATGTATGGCTGACTGGCATCTGAAGGTTCGGTCAGGTGGTCGTCAGGTCTCCCAATGCCTTGGAGGAACGGATAGTCCGAATCCATTCTGTGGGGGAGGTCTCCCGACCACGTTATATAGAACCAGAACGCCATCGTGTAAGTCACAGAAAAGGGATGCTTGCATGGCTGATCGCACTGGGAGACAAAGCCACCTCCCTCTCCGGGGGTAACGAATCTCCACAGACCTTCGTCTGCCCCCGTGACATCGGCCACTTGACCGCGAGATGGCTCCATGCACGAGGCCATCACAGTCACTCCTTGCCTCGCTACTTGCCCCAGGCTGCTGTGACGTGCACCCGGCCCCCGGAGGGCGGATGTCCAATGGGAGGCGCGGGCGGGCGTACGGGGGAAACCTGGGCGGCTATTTCGAAGCCCGTGGCCACCAATCACGATCCCGCGTCGTGGGACGGATTACCCAATCAGGATATCTGACGTCCGGGGACTCACAGCTTAGGGGGGATCTTGCGGCCACGTTTTTTTGGCCCCAATTTCTGGCCTCACCGATTGCCGACCCCAATAGGCTGCGCCATCGGCCCTGCGAAATAACTGACCCCCTGCGTACTTGGGTAGAGAGCACCGCTCCCTTTAGTGTAGATCGGCCTTGCTTGGTATGCCCGGATCAATTGGCTGGGCGGTGAACTCGTGATGCGGCCTGCAATGCAATCGACGCCTCTGTGCTCGGGAGGATTGTAGCCGTGATATGCCGCTTGACGTGTTGGTAGCAACAGGCTCATCTTGTAGGAGTAACGCCCCGTTTAGACGAGAGTGCTGCACATGTTGGCCGGCGCAGGAGGCGGGCAAAACCGTCTGCCTCAAGGTTGCATGCCGCTGGTGCATGCATGAACTTCCCTCACATCCGTAAGACGTGTAAGCTCACATTTGCCATGCGTCCCCCTTACATGTCACATATGAACGCCATCAAGTCTGGACATTTATGTACTTTCTCTACTCCGCCGTTTCCGTGATATATGTACAGTACATTTGAAGCCAGTGACAAACAAAGGGAAAACCCAGCCTCGAAACGCAACCAATACTAGTCTTTTGCCTCCGCCACTCTTTCTATACCACTGCAGCTACTTGTCCATTCATGCACCGTACGCGACCTGGCCCATGGGCTTGTCCTCAGTGATACCGGGTGCCATGAAGTCCGTCTTCGGGTTGCCCGTCTTCTTGGCAGCTGAGCAACGCGCCATCGTTGGCGAGCTGTATTGGGAGTTAGTACGAGCGTACTGGCTTGGGCGATAAAGCGGATGTACATACCTTCTAGAGATAACGTCTGTGAAATAGAAGTCATCGATGACCTTCTTCAGGGCCTCACCACTGGGCTTCGAGCCCTTGTTCTGGTCCACCAACTGTACCTTGCTGAGCTGCTTTAATGACGTAGGCTCAACGACATCGTAGGCGGTAAGGGCCGGGCTGATCTCTTGCATTCTGTCTCGCAGCTGCGCAACATCATCGTAGGGCAGAGGAGCGCCGAGGAATTCGGAGATGGCACGGATAATCTTCCAGTCGGTGCGAGCGGCACCGGGTAACGAAGTGGCAGCACGGGTCATCTGTACGCGTCCTTCGGTGTTGACGTAGGTACCAGCCTTCTCAGTGTAGGCGGCACCAGGGAGAACGATGTCGGCAATCTGGGCACCGCGGTCGCCGTGGTGGCCCTGGTAGATGACGAAAGCATCCTTGGGAATATCGGCCTCGTTGAACTCATCGGCACCAAGCAGCCAGACCATCTTTGGCTTGGTCTCGGCAACAGCTGCCGATGGAGGGACGAAGCCAACCTCAAAGGCACCGGCTCTCGAGGCCTCTCTCTGCAGGACGTTGTATCCGTTGTGCTCGGGGGTGAGGAAGTTGGCGGCGTTCTTGTCGACGAAGCCGCCAATGAGCTCGTAGATGGCCTTGGCATCAGGAGAGTCGGTGACACCGGAGCCAACAACGATCATGGGCTTCTTGGCTGCCTGGAGCTTCTTGCCAAAAGGTCCAGTGAGGGCCTTCTTCAGGGCGGCGAAGTCGGCGCCAAGATGCTCAAACTCGAACGTGGAATCCCAGGTCTCGCCGACGACACCGATTTCGAGGTCAGATCGCAGCCACTGCTTGCGGATACGGGCGTTCAAGCCAGCAGCCTCGTGCCTGGTGTTGGTGCCGACGAGCAGGATGCAGTCAGCCTCCTCAATGCCCCAGATCAGGGAGTTGAAGAGGTAGTTGGAGCGCACGTCGATTCCGTGAGCAACAGGGGCCTTGCCAGCGGGGGTATCAATAGTCAAGTTCTCCGAGCCAAGCTTGTTGGCCAGGTCCTTCATGGCCACCATGGACTCGACCTCGGTGAGGGCACCAGCGATGGCCTTGAACTCGTTCTCCTTGGGCTGCAGTGCCTGGTGAGCGGCAGCGATCTCGGTCAGAGCCTGCTCCCATGAGGCCGGCTCAAACTTGCCCTCACGGCGAACCAGAGGCATGGTCAGACGCTGGGTCTTGAGGCCGTCGCAGGCAAATCGGGACTTGTCGTTGATCCACTCCTCGTTGACGTCGTCGTTCAGGCGGGGCAGAACACGCATGACCTCGAGGCCACGGGAGTCGACACGGATGGCGGAGCCTAGACCGTCAAGAACATCAATGGATTCGGTCTTCTTCAGCTCCCACGGACGGGCGCGGAAAGCGTAGGGCTTGGAGGTCAGAGCTCCCACGGGGCAGAGGTCGATGACATTCCCAGACATCTCCGAGTCCAGGTTCTTCTCGAGGTAGGTGCCGATCTGGATGTCGTTGCCACGGCCGAAGGAGCCCATCTCGGGAGCACCGGCGATGTCATTGGCGAATCGAATACATCTCGTGCAGTGGATACACCTGTTCATGGAGGTCTTGATCAGGGGGCCGATGTTCTTGTCCTCAACGGCACGCTTGCCGCCAATCTCATGGAATCGGCCTCGGTCGCCACCGTATCGCATGGACTGGTCCTGAAGGTCACACTCGCCACCCTGGTCGCAGATGGGGCAGTCGAGAGGGTGGTTTGCCAGCAGGAACTCCATGACACCTTCGCGGGCCTTGTGTGTGAGGGGCGAGTTGGTCTTGACGACCATGCCGGGCTGGACGGGCCATGCGCATGATGCGACGGGCTTGGGGGCTTTCTCGACTTCGACCAGACACATACGACAGTTTCCGGCGATCATTAGTTTTCTGTGGCATTTGTCAGCGCTGCGTCTCGGATGGTAATCGCGTCGAGGTCGGTCAGGCGGGAGCGGAAGCGGAAGCGGCGGAGGAGGACATACTCATGATAGCAGTATCTGTGAACTAGATTAGCATGACGAGACGTAGCAACGGGAGACGACGGGACGGGAGGGCGTACCTAGGCACAGTGACTCCGGCCTTCTCGCATGCCTGAATTAACGCGGATCCAGCTGGGGGGGACTTGTGGTCAGTATGTGGCGTTCTCATCACGACCCGGGCGTCGTTGGGGGGTCGATGGGGACACACCTTCGATCGAGACCTTCTTGCCGTCTGCAGGGAATCAGTCAGCTGCCGTCTACGGACGGATTGAATTGGAGAAGAGAGAGGCGTAGACAGGGACGCACCGACTGTGAGCTCGACCTCGGCGGGCCGTTGAGCAGTCGCGGAAAAGGCTCTGGTGGCACTGGCGGCCTGCCTGCTGGTCCGCCAAGCCGAACGAGCCAGAGAATGTCGAAGCATCGTGTCGTCCCGGCGGAATTGACGATGTAGAGGGGAGAGGGAGGCAGCAACGAATGCTGGGGCGGCCGATTGAGAGCTCGGGGAGAGTGTTGACGTCTGTCTTTCGCCCTTTGGCCAGCAAGAAGTGCAGTCGGGTCGGGAATAATAGTGGCGCTACCGAACATTGAACGGGCTGCGGGCTGCGATTAGGATCGAGCGCGATTTGATTGGCGGGCCGAAGCTCCACACGGCCTTTTTTCACCTTTTCGCTGGTCTGGGAGCTGGGAGCTGGGCGAGCTGATGCATGCATTCGGGGCCACAAGGCGACGTTCTATGTGGCCTATATGTAGCCGTCACTCGAGGGTCGGGTGACGGATCTATAGAAGTACTTCTCTCATGCTGAAGTGACGCTTCACTAATGCTACAGGGCGCGGTATCGCCGGCAGTGTCGACCTCCTCTCACACTGCGGCGTAACGATACATGGAGCTTGCCATTGGGCGCAGGTTGGCGAAGGAACCAACAGCCCGTCGCAGCTGGCAGACACAAAACCGGGGGTTTCAGCACAGGCCGCAGGCACCCTTTGGCTTCCTTGGCCCCGGCACAGGGGCTTTCTCTGGCCCCAACGGCCCAAGGTGCTTCTCCCAGACTTCCACCCCCATGCCCCCATGCCCCCATGCCCAGAGGCACCTGTAGCCTGTAGCCTGTAGGCCCAAGCTTCAGCTTTCATCTGCTCTGCCCCCTGAAGTGCCCC